>NC_064849.1:126932326-127235660 GCF_024139225.1 Suncus etruscus
TGATTGATAACCGAAGTTTCCTTGGGTACAGATTGTTTCCTAATGTGGGTCATTTTTTATCATAAAGAGTTGGCTGATAATGATGTCATTTTCCATTGCGTTGAATTGAGGCAGTGGCCACAATATCACGAGTTTAAATGACTGTCTATAGGGCAGCAAAATTGTGTCCTTATTCATTTGAAGCAGTTTCAGCTTTTATACCTGGGGGGGGAGGTGGGGGAAATGAAGCCTCCCTAAAACTCATCAAACTGAAACAGGATGCCAAGAATGCAATTTGCCTCTAAGCTGGGGGTGGGCATTGGGGATAGGAGGAAGGCAGGAAGCAAACCTGTTTTATGTGAAACTGTGAGGTATGTATTTAACAACAAAACGACAAAGTTATTATCAACAGAAAATAAGCCTCACGCCTGATGACTAGAGAGCTCAGAGTTTCTCTCCCACAATCATTTTCACTGTGATTCTGCATCAAGATTAAAGAGGGAATTACTCATGAAACTCAGCTTTGAACTAAAAGCACATCAACAACACAAGCCAGCCATATGACTGCCATTGAATGAATGGATAGGGATGGGGCTGGAATTGGACCGTAATGTTTTTTATATTAAATTTAAATATGAAATAAAATGCCATTATATGTGTTCAATACAAACTTCTACACCAGGGGCCAGAATGATAGCAAAGTGGGTAGGGCATTTGCTTGCATGTGACCAACCCAGATTCAAAACCCTGGCTTCCCATATGGTCTCTCAAGCCTGCCAGAGGTGATTTCTGAGCATGAAGCCAGAGGTAACCCCTGTGTGACCCAACCCCCACCCTCACCAAAAAAAAACTCCCACACCATTAAAATCCCTAAATTTGTAGGGCCACGGCCTCTACTGCCCTAGGTGGCATGTTTTCTGCCACTTGTTTTTCTTCACTTCCCAGAGAAACCCTAATGGGCGTTTGTAACTAAAACATAGACTTCCCTTCTGTGACTTCTCAGGCAACCAACATGTTTTCTCCTTTCCCAAAATTTTAACTTGGAAAATTTTCTAAGGTAAATAAAAAGTATAAGAAAATGGTAAAGAACACTGTTCATCCCAAATAACTCAGTATTCGTAGTGTCTGTAACATCCTTATTCTTTCTGCATTTATCTATGCATCTTTTTTTTTACTTAATCACATGAGAAGTTACACTAGTTTTATGACTTTATGGCACTTTCAAAGTGTATATCAAAAGAAGAAAAAAAAAACTCTTCATTGACCTAGTAATCATACTCAGAAAACTTAACATTGACACAAGTCTTATCTATTATACATCCTCATTTAAGCCCCCTATAGTCTGCCAAGTAGTCTTATGTAAATGGTTTAAATGCATTTGTGTATGGTTACAGTTCATGGAAGTATAATAGGTACATATTGTATAGACAGGTTTTAATAAAGGGTCTCACATTATGTTCGATTGATCTCTTTCTTTACTTTAGTCTCTTTTGTTTTGTTTTGTTTTATTTTGGTCTGTTTTCGTTATGTAGTACTAAATTGGTCTTTGCGATATCAATACAGACTCAGTACTCCCCCCCCCCCAAAAGTGTATTTTCAAAAAGAACACATTTCAAAAAAAAAGTGTATTCTTCTTAGTATAATGGAGATGTGTCGAAAGGACACCGAATCTAGCTTGAAAAAATTCCCACTGGGAAAATTGCCATAATTTGACCATCAAAATGGCTAGTGATAGAAATGGCTATGCAACACTGAAAAGAAACAAGAATATATTCTGATATGAGGAAAATAAAAGTTTGAAAGAAAATAAAACACTTTTTTATAGAACAACAATTAATAAGAAAAAATTTAGAGAGTGACATTTTTATAACCATTCACAATAACAATTCCATCAAGAACCATGATTTTCAGGCTCATAGTTATATCCACTCTTTCCCAGAGTGAAAGCCTAGGCTCCCCATAATGCCCAAAATTATACTTGCTCATTCAGTCCTAAATACATACAGTATTGTCAATACAGTCATACTCTTAGCACTACCACCAGCTTTCAAGTTGAATATTTCTTTCAATTCAATTTTTCCCTGAAAATTAAAACATTGGTGATATATATGTGCTCAGATTATTCTACTCAAAACTGACTTGAATAACTTTTAATATGTAGTTTAAATCTAGTTTATATTAATTTGTGTTAGTCGTTTTCTCTTTAATTCAATTCTTATCTTTTCTCAACTTGTGGGGGTAATTCTGGAGCTCACTGGTTGACTGGTTTCCTGGCGTTTGACTACTGCCACCTGCAATTCACGGTATTCATTATGTCATGTTTGTGCCAACCCTGGAATGGATGGGTCATCAGCAAGGATCAGCACACAAGAAACTAGACAGAAGGAGAAAAATGCCAGGGGAGCTGAGCAACCTCTTGGATCTTACTGAGCCAGGCAAGCTTCTAGCTCTCTGCTGCTTTCCCTGACACTTTTATTAGCCAGAGTTTAACATAGATCTCCAGAGTACCAGGGTTAACGTAATTAAAGGTACTTGTGCTAATTAACCTGAAAAAATAAAAATAAAAATAAAAATTAATTTTGCATTTGTATGACAACACCATCTTGCTTGTTTACTTTATTTTTTAGAAATAAAAACTATTAGCACCATCTAAGAGTCAAAATCCAATGAAAATGTATATGTAGAAAAGTGCCTACCTCCTCCTTTACTTGTTTCCTTCCCTCCATAAACATTTTAATACCTGTTAAATTATTTTATTGTGTTTACTTTTTGCAAAAATAAGTGAGTCACCAAGAACTTTTCTATATTATCAGGATGTGATTTGGAAATGATGTTTTTTATTCCAATTTTGGAAGATTATGTTAGAAAATTCCAAAAGGACTCTGAGGACCTCAAGGGAAATCTTTGCTGTGCCTATTTCTCTTTCCTGAATACATGAAGCTCTTCTCAGAGTCCTAGGGAGTGCACCCCAAAAAAAACTGCACCCTGAAGCTGCCCAGCGAAGTGAGTGAGTGAGTGAAGTCTGGCTGTGGGGGTCGCCAGACAGAGCTGAGCCATCTGGCCTGCGGAGGCTCTGCCCTACTGTGCTTTTGATGACTCTGAGGACCTTAAGGGAAATCTTTGCTGTGCCTGTTTGTCTTTCCTGAATACATGAAGCTCTCCTCAGATGCCTAGGGAGCTTACCCAAAAAAAACTCTCACCTAGAGGCCACAGAAGAGTGCAGCAGCTTTGCTTCGCTTTGCTTCACTCTTTCTAACCAATGAACCCTACCACAACATGCATAAAAAAAATCACACTACAAGCGTGACAATGGGGAAACCTTGCAGGCAAACACCATGCACAAAGATGAAGACAAAAGCTCAGATGACCTAAAAAATTCCAAACATCTGATTAACTTCTCAGATAAGGAGTTTAGAATAGAAATATGGAAGATGTTTGTAGAACTCAAAGAAAGCATGGATCGATCAAAACAGAACACAAAGATAGAAATGAGAAAACTCCAAACTGAAATAACAGATCTAAAAAACACGGTAGCTCAACTGAAAAAATCAGTGGATGGCCTCTCCAGTAGGGTAACAGCAGCTGAGGACAGAATCAGCATGCTGGAAGATGAGATGCAGAAAAACTCAACAAAGCAGAAGAAATGGGAAAAGAACCTTAAGACAAATGATCAGGCAATGGAAAAAGTACTCAAGGAATGTGAACAGATGAAAATAGAAGTCTTTGATAAACTCAACAGAAACAACATAAGAATCATTGGAGTCCCAGAGGCCCAGGTAGGAGATCTCCAGGTAGAATCAACTTTCAAAGACATCATCAAAGAGATACTCCCAGAGTTAAAGACTACATGCAATCAAATCCTGCTTGCCTGAACAGTACCAGCTAAGAGACACAAAGAAAAACACCCCAAGACACATCCTCTTACCATGACAAATCCCACAGATAGAGATAGAATAATGAAAGCAACAAGATCAAAAAAGAAAAATTACATTCAAAGAGCATCCCTAAGAGTTACAACAGACATGTCACAAAAAACTCTCAAGGCCAGAACACAGTGGTGGGATATTATGACAAGACTGAGTGAAATGGATGCCTCACTGAGAATACTGTACCCAGCCTGACTCACGTTCAGGTTTGAAGGAAGGATACATAGCTTCGTGGATAAACAACAGCTCAGAAACTTCACAGATGAAAAACTAGTCTTAAAGAAAAAACTAACAGGTTTACTTTAAGACAAGAAAGACCAACAAACACAGCAAACTTATCTACAAAGATGACATTAAATCCTATGACAATCATCTCCCTCAATATCAATGGATTAAATTCACCAATTAAAAGACACAGAGTGGCAAAATGGGTTAAAAAGATGAATCCAACTTTCTGCTGCCTACAAGAAACACACCTGAATAGTCAGAACAAACATAGACTCAAAATCAAAGGCTGGAGGAAATTCATCGAAGCAAACAGCACCCTTAAAATGCTGGGGTGGCCATATTAATATTTGATGACACCAACTTTATACTCAGAAAAGTGGTAAGGGACAAAGATGGACACTAATCAATGGATATGTGCAACAGGAAAGAATCAGACTAATAAAACATATATACACCCAATGAGAGACCAGCAAATTTTCTAATATAATTACTGACAAATCTGAAAGAAGACATGAATAATAACACAGTAATTGTGGGAGACCTCAACACGGCCCTGCCAACACTTGATAGGTCAACCAAACTAATGCCCAACAAAAACATACTAGCCCTGAAAAGAGTAATGGAAGAAAGAGGACTAGCAGATATATATAGGACACTCCATCCCAAAAAACCTGGATACACATTATTCTCCAATGTACATGGGCATTCTCCAGGATAGACTACATGCTGACACATAAAACATGCCTCCATAAAATCAAGAGGAGATAAATCTTGCAGGCTACCTTTGCTGACCACAAGGCTCTGAAATTAGATGTGAACTACAAAGGCACACAGAAGAAAAATTTTAACAATTGATAATTAAACAGCCTGCTACTGAATAACTAGTGGGTCCAAGATAAAATCAAAAAGGAAATCAAAACTTTCCTGGAAACAAATGATAATGAAGACACAAACTGCCAGAATCTATGGGACACAGCAAAAGCGGTCCTGAGAGGAAAATTTATAGCTTTAAAAGCACACATCAGGAAGGAAGAAGGGGTATACCTGAATGACTTAATGATGCAGCTCATAAAATTAGAAAATTACCAAAAAAGGAACCAAAAATAGGAAGACAAAAGGAAATAACAAAGCTGAAAGCAGAAATCAATGAAGTGGAAAACCAAAAAACAATTCGAAAGATCAATGAAACCAGAAGTTTGTTCTTTGAAAAAATAAACAAGATTGATAGACCATTGGCAAAACTCACAAAGAGAGAGATAAACCTGATAACCCATATTAGAAATGAAAAGGGGTAAATCATGACAGATATTGTAGAGATCCAAAGGGTAATCCGAGACTACTTTGAGAAACTTTATGCTACTAAACATGAGAACCTAGTAGAATGGATAAATTCTTGAACACTTATAACCTTCCACAGTTAAGTAAGGAGGATATAGCATATCTAAACACCCCCATCACTATTGAGGAAATTGAAACTGTAATCAAACATCTACCCAAAAAGAAAAAGCACAGGCCAGATTGATTTACTAATGAATTCTTTCAAACCTTTCAAGAGAAGCTACTACCAATCCTTGCCAGGCTATCCAAGAAATGGAAAAAACAGGAACACTCCCAAATAGCTTTTATGAAGCCAATATCACCTTGATACCAAAACCAGACAGAGATGCTGCCAAAAAAGAAAATTACAAACCAATATCCCTGATGAATGCAGATGCAAAGATCTTCAACAAAATCCTGGCAAATAGAATCCAATGCATCATCAAGATGATCATCCACTACGACCAAGTAGGTTTCATCCCAGGAATGCAAGGATGGTTTAACATCCGTAAATCTATCAACATCAACACTACAAGTTGGTTTCATCCCAGGAATGCAAGGATGGTTTAACATCCGTAAATCTATGAACATCATACACAACATCAACAATAAGAAAAATAAAAATCACATGATCATATCAATAGACGTTGATAAGGTCCAAAACTATTCTTGATAAAAACTCAGCAAGATGGGAATGAGTTTCCCCCTAAGTACTGCTTTTGCTGTATCCCATAAATTCTGACATGTTGTCTCTTCATTGTCATTCGTCTCAAGGAATCTTTTTATTTCCTCCTTGAGTTGTTCTTTGATCCAGCTGTTGTTAAGCAGTATGTTGTTCAATCTCCAGGTATTAGTTTTCCTCCATTGCTTCTTCTTGACATCAATTATAAGCTCTGTTGCATAGTGATCTGAAAGGGTACTTCTAATGATCCTTACCTTTGTGGTCTTATATAGGTTGGCTTTGTATCCTAAGGACATGATCTATTCTGGAGAAGGTTCCATGTGGGTTTGAGAAGAATGTGTATTCTACTTTCTGGGGATGGAGGGCTCTATATAAGTCTATTAGCCCTAATTCTTTCTAATTTTTCATTTAGAGCTCTTATTTCTTTACTATTTTTCTGTTTGGAGGATCTGTCCAGTGGTGATAGTGGAGTATTGAGGTCCCCTACTATTATAACAATTCTCTTCATGTGTTTCTCCAGGTTTGTCAGTAGTTGCCTCACATATTTTGGTGACTTTACATTAGGTGCATAGATATTGACCAGGGTTAGCACTTCTTGATCTAATGTTCCCCTGATCAGTAAGTAGTGCCCCTCTTTGTCTCTGATCACTTTCTTGAGGTTGAATACAATTTGGTCTGATATAAGAATGGCTGTCCCTGCTCTTTTTTGTTTTCCATTGGCCTGAAATAATTACTTTCCATCCTTTAATTCTAAGCCTGTGCTTATCCTGTAACTGTAGGTGTGTTTCTTGCAGACAGCAGAAGTCTGGTTTATTTTTCCTAACCCAGTTCTCTACTATGTGTCTTTTAATTGGAGAGTTTAGTCCATTAACATTTAGGGAAATTATTGATAGAGAGGACTGTTGTGCAGTTGTATTGTGTGGTGTGGTTGTTGTTACAATCGGGGGTTTGGATTGTGTAATTCGTCTCTGAGTAAGTCGCTTAGGATCGGCTTAGTTTTGCACAAATAGTTCAAGTTCGTTCATATTTGTGAATGTTTTTAGTCTGCCCTCCCATATGAATGATAGTTTTGCTGGGTATTGGACCCTGGGTTGGAAATTTCTTTCACTCAGTCGTTTAAATACGTCATTCCACTGTCTTCTTGCTTGAATTATTTCAAATGGGAGATCTGGTTTGATTCTTATGTCCTTTCCTTTGTACTTGAGGATTACATAGCATTACAGGCCTATGTTAAGAAACAGGAAAATAACAAAACCAACAGTTTAAAAGATCACCTCAAAGAATTGGAACAACAGCAACAGAGAAATCCAACCACAACCAGAAGGCAAGAAATCATAAAAACCAGAGCAGAAATAAGCAACATAGAGACTAAGAAAACAATACAAAAAATCAATGAGACCAGGAGTTGGTTTTTCGAAAAAATAAATAAGATAGACAAACCATTGGCAAAACTTACCAAAAAAAAGAGGGAAAACACCCAAATCACTAGGATCACCAATGAAAGGGGAGAGATTACAACAGAACCCCAAGAAATACAACATATCATGAGATCATATTATGAACAACTATATTCAACTAGGCTAGAGAACCCACCAGAAATCGACAGATTCTTGGACAAACACTCTCTTCCAAGACTGGAAAAGGAAGACCTAGAAACTCTAAACAGTCCAATCACTTCAGAGGAAATTGAAGACATAATTAAAAGACTCCCTAAGAACAAATGCCCAGGCCCAGATGGATTTACAGGTGAATTCTATCAAACATTTCAAGAAGACTTATTACCACTGTTCCATAGGCTTTTCAAAACCATAGAAAAAAACAGGAATCCTCCCCAACTCCTTTTATGAGGCTAATATCACACTCATTCCTAAAGAAGGCAAAGACACCACCAAAAAGAAAACTACAGACCAATCTCACTAATGAACATTGATGCAAAGATACTCAACAAAATCTTAGCAAACCGAATCCAACACCTCATCAAAAAGATCATACATCATGATCAAGTGGGATTCATCCCAGGAATGCAAGGTTGGTTCAACATACGCAAATCAATCAACATTATACACCACATCAACAACATGAAGGACAAAAACCACATGATCATATCAATCGATGCAGAGAAGGCGTTTGACAAAATCCAACATCGTTCATGTTAAAGACACTCAGCAAAATAGGGTTAGAAGGCACCTTCCTTAAGATAGTTACAGCTATTTATGAAAAGCCTACAGCCAACATTATACTTAATGGCGAGAAACTAGAAGCATTCCCACTAAGGTCAGAACTAGGCAAGGCTGTCCACTCTCTCCACTCTTATTCAATATAACCTTAGAAGTCCTAGCAATAGCAATCCGACAAGAGAAGGGAATCAAAGGAATTCAAGTAGGGAAAGAGGAACACAAGCTAGCTCTATTTGCTGATGATATGATGATATACATCAAAAACCCTAAAGAATCCACAGAAAAACTCCTAGAAACAATCAACCAATACAGTAAAGTGGCTGGATACAAAGTCAATACACAAAAGACAGTAGCGTTTTTATATACAAACAATGAAGTTGAGGAGAGAGAGATTAAAAATACAATTCCATTTAAGATAGTATCAAAAAATATCAAATACCTAGGAATTAACCTTACAAGAGAAGTGAAAGATCTATACCAGGGAAACTTCAAAACACTTCAGAAAGAAATTGAAGACGATCTAAAGAAATGGAAGAACATCCCATCCTCATGGATAGGTAGAATTAACATAGTCAAAATGACTATTTTACCCAAATTGTTACATAGATTTAATGCAATCCCTATCCAAATCCAGACACAATTCTTTAAAGAAATAGAACAATCAATTATAAAATTCATTTGGAACCATAGAAGACCCAGGATAGCTAAACACATTCTGAAAAATGAGAAGTTGGGAGGTATCACCTTACCTAACTTGAAACTATACTATAAAGCCATAGTAATAAAAACAGCATGGTACTGGAACAGAGACAGGACCTCAGATCAGTGGATCAGAACAGAATTCCCAGACATAAACCCCCATATATATAGCCAACTAATATTTGATAAAAGAGGCAAGAATATGAAATGGAACAAAGAAAGCCTATTCAACAAATGGTGTTGGTACAACTGGAAACTCATATGCACGAAAGTGAAAATCGACCCATATATCACTCCTTATACAAAAGTCAACTCAAAATGGATCAAAGATCTGGAAATCAGACCTGAATCTATAAAGTTTATCGAGAATAAAATAGGCAGAACACTCGAAGACCTTTATATTAAAAGGGTCTTTGAGAATGGAGCACCAATTGGCAAAAACGTTAGCATCAACTATAAACAAATGGGACTATATCAAACTAAAAAGCTTCTGCATGGCAAAAGAAACCCTACTTAATGCAAGAAGACAGCTAACAGAATGGGAAAAAATCTTTTCACTTGATATATCAGATAAAGGGCTGATATCTAGAACATACAAAGCGCTCAGAAACCTGAGTCCTTCAAAACCAAACGAAGCCATAAAAAAATGGGGAGATGAAATGAATAGACATTTCTCTGAGGAAGAGAGAAGGATGGCCAACAAACACATGAAAACATGCTCACCTTCACTCATCATCAGGGAGATCCAAATCAAGACAACAAAGAGATACCACCTCACACCAGTGAGGTTGGCTCACATCAAAAATAATGGGGAACAACCTTTTGTTGGAGAGGATGTGGTGTGAAAGGAACTCTCATTCATTGCTGGTGGGAATGTCCCTTGGTCCAACATCTATGGAGAAAAGTCTGGAGAGTGCTCAAAGAACTCAGAATTGAGCTGCCATTTGACCCAGCAATTGCTCTCCTAGGCATATATCCCCAAGATGGAAGGACATTCATTCCAAAATACGTATGCACCCCACTATTTATTGCAGCACTCAGTATAATAGCCAAATCT
This sequence comes from Suncus etruscus, assembly GCF_024139225.1. Lineage (NCBI taxonomy): Eukaryota > Metazoa > Chordata > Mammalia > Eulipotyphla > Soricidae > Suncus > Suncus etruscus. Next base: position 126,942,392 of record NC_064849.1, read on the forward strand.
TGGAACCAACCTCGATGTCCAACAACAGATGAATGGATCATTAAGATGTGGTACATATATTCAATGGAATATTACATGGCAGTTAGAAATGATACAATCACAGACTTTGCAGCAACGTGGATGGACCTAGATCATATTATGTTAAACGAAGTAAGTCAGAAGACAAAAGAAAAACACAGAATGGTAGCACTATTCTGAAACACCTAGAACACATAAAAAACAAAAAAAGGACATTGAAGAAGCATAACTGCTAGAACCACAAAGAAAGACTTCATAAACTCCATTCCCTGATCTGCACAGCCACTAAGACCTCTAGAAACAGGTCTGATTTTACCATCCAAGATAAAGTAGAAGTCTTCCACATACCACGAAAGCAGCAAGAGGAGAATAAATGATCTATTTTTTTTGACGTCTTTATTTTGGTGTGGAGATTACGGTTGATGTCTCCAATATTATTTTTGTTTTATTTTGTTTTGTCTTTCTCTTTCTTTTTGCACTTGAGTATGATTTGATTTCAGAACCGAGATTATTGTGTGGTGCCTGTCTTTATTGTTGTGGTGCTTATCGGTTATTTAATTCGATATTTTTTTTTGTGTGTGTGTATTGTTGTGGTATTTTAATTACTTTTTTCACATCCTCTCTCAAACTGAGGTTGGAAGCCTCTAGACAGGACTCTGCCTATTTTCAGTATATTTGATTTTTGATTGAGAAGAGGACATATTAGGTGATGGGTATTCCCCTGATTCAATGTGAATATGTACCCAAAATACTACAGTGAAAGATATGTAAGCCATTATGGAAAAAAAATTGTGTTTTTAATCAGAAACTTTCTTTGACTTACATGTATTATTATTATATCAATCATATTATATGTTATGTTATGTCACTATATTATGTTATATTAGTTTACCTCATTATGTTAATCAATTTTGTCCTTTAAATGAATTCTTACTTAAAAAAAAAACAACAACTTTAGTTTGCCCTGAAAAAAAAATAATAATAAAATAAATAAAAGATAAAATAAGGCCTCCCAATTCTTACCACAGGCTGTGTTCTTTACACTGGCTGTATAGAAAGAGGAGGTACAGTAAAGGCACCCCATATACACCTCAACATTGGACCCTTGCCGGGTATGTATTGTGAATTGGGGGACAAAAAAAAAAAGATGGGAATGAAAGGAACCTTTCTCAATCTAGTTAAAGCCGTCTACCATAAGCCAATGGCAAATATTATCCTCAGTGGGTGTTGGAACTTATCAAATATTTCCTCTGTGTCTATGGATATGATTGTGTGATTTTTATTTTTCTTCTTGTTGATGTTGTGAATGATGTTGATAGATTTACGGATGTTAAGCCATCCTTGCATTCCTGGGATGAAACCTATTTGGTTGTAGTGTATGATCTTCTTGATGATTCATTGGATCCTATTTGCCAGAATTTTGTTGAAGATCTTTGCACTGACAGAACTTTACAAGAAAAAATCATCTAATCCCATCAAAAAATGGAGAGAAGAAATGAACACACACTTTGATAAAAAAAAGAAATACAAATGGCCAAAAGGCACATGAAAAAATGCTCCTCATCACTAATCATCAGGGAGATGCAAATCAAAACAACGATGAGATACCATCTCACACCACAGAGATTGGCACACATCACAAAGAATAAGAACAATCAGTGCTGGCGGGGATGTGGAGAGAAAGGATCTCTTATCCACTGCTGGTGGGAATGCCATCTACTCCAACCTCAATATGGAGATTCCTCCAAAAAAATGGAAATTGTGCTCCCATTCAACCCAGCTATTTTACTCCTAGGAATATATACCCTAGGAACACAGGAATACAATACAAAAACTCCTTCCTCACACCTGTATATATTGCAGCACTATACATAATAGCTAGGCGCTGGAAAAAACCAAGATGCCCTTCAACAGAGGAATGGCTAAAAAAAAAACTGTGGTATATATACACAATGGAATATTATGCAGCTGTCAGGAGAGATGAAGTTATGAAAATTTTCTATACATGGATGTACATAAAATCTATCATACTGAGTGAACTAAGTCAGAGGGAGAGAGAGAGATGCAGAATAGTCTCACTCATCTATGAGTTTTAAGGAAAATAAAAGTCATTTTTGCAACAATCCTCAGAGACAATGAGAGGAGGGCTGGAACTTCCAGCTCACTTCATGAAGCTTACCACAAAGTGTGGTGAGTGCAGTTATAGAAATAACTACACTGGGCGCCTGCCCCAGACCCCGCGCACCAGACTCACAGACCAGTCCGGAAGCCAGTGAGGGACTGAGCTCCCCAGGTAACCCCTGCACCCACCCCAGACCCTGCCCAATGGACCCACAGACGGGCCAAAGTCAGTGAGGGATTGAGCTCCCCAGGTACCCCCTGCGCCCACCTCAGACCCTGAGCGCCGGACCTACAGGCTGGCCCAGAAGCTGGTGAGGGACCGAGCTCCCCAGGTACCCCTTCCGCCCACCCCAGACCCCTTGCGCTGAACTCACAGACCAGCCTGGAAGCTGGTGAGGGACTGAGCTCCTCAGGTACCTCCTGTGCCACCCTGAAACTGTGGGCCTCAGATCCTCATGCTGGCCTGGAACCAGTGGGGGAGCAAACACCCAGGGCACTCCTTGTGTGCACCCCGGACCCACACACTGGCCCAGACACAGGTAAGGGAGCAACCACCCCCAGCACCAGACACATGCAGACATTGGAGAGGGAGCGATCGCCCCCCTAGATCCCCCCCGCCTGGCTCCCGAGCCGCCCAGCTATGCTGAGACATAGCTGGAACTGAGGGGAGCGTGTGACATCTCCCCTGACCTTTGGGTGGGCTACAGCAGCCTGCCCTCCCTGAGCCCAGGAGTGGACCTCAAACTCCAGGGGCCATGAGAAGCTGCCGGGGGTCTGATTGAGGGAATTTCTTCGGCTAAGACCCGGAGGGGGCGGAGCTCTGCTGACTCCCAGACAGGGTAGAGAGGGCAGGGACCTAGGCTCAACAGCGCCCTCCACCATTGTGGCCAGGAGCAGAACTGCACTGCTAGCAGGAATAAGCAGAGGGAATTGACCAGGCCCACTGAAGGAAGAGGCAGTGCTGACTCTCAGGTTGGGGGGCTGGGGGGCGCGAAGGAGCTAGGCTCAATAGTGCCCACCACCACTGTGGCCAGGAACGGAACTGCAATAGCTGGCATCAAAAGGGAGGATCAACTGATCAGGCCCCACCAGAGAATACACGAGGAGCCAAACCTCAGAAACCTCACCCAACAGACCCCACTAGAGCCAAACTCAGGGAGGGAACCTATCCCCAAGCCACAGGGTGCCAAAGCAGGCTGAATTTGGAAGGCACTGCACTCCAAGCCACACCAATAAATGCAAAGAAATATGGGTAAATCAAGGAGAACCCTAACATCTGGCGATACGGAGACAAACCCTGGAAAGTTTCCAAGTCCACCAAAATGCACAGATTCCTGAGAAGGAGACCTAAAAGCAGCCATGAGGAAGGATATGCAAGAAGTGATAAAGGAAATTAAAGAAATGCTAGCCACCGAGTATATAAATCTATGGATGAACAAATCAGCCAAATTAAAGAAGAAATGTTAAAGAACATGAGAGATTCCATACACAAGGAATTGAAGGAATTAAAAGACAATGTAACAAGCCTTACGAGCAGAAACACACAGTTGGAGAAGCACATTGAAGAACTTGAAGGAAAACTGCAAATAGAAAACGACAAGAAACCAACAAAGTAATAAAAGGCAAAGCACTGGAAGGAAAAGTCCAGTATCTAATGAACAAGGACAAAAGAAATAACCTAAGAATTGTGGGTATACCAGAAGGGGAGGAAATAGGGGAAGGGGAAGAACAAATAGTAAGAGAAATAATAGCAGAGAACTTTCCCACCCTCTAGAAAAAAACTTCAGTGCAAATGTAGGAAGTGAAGAGAGTCTCTAATAAAATAGACCCTAATAAACCAACACCAAGACATATAGTAATCCAAATGGCAAAAAAACAAAGAGAAAGATGATAGGCTTAAAGCAATAAGGGAGAAAAAAAAAACCTCAAGTACAAAGGAAGGGACATAAGAATCAAACCAGATCTCCCATTTGAAATAATTCAAGCAAGAAGACAATGGAACAACATATTTAAATGCCTGAATGAAAGAAACTTCCAACCTAGGGTCCAATATTCAGCAAAATTCTCACTCATATGGGAGGGCAGACTAAAACATTCTCAAACAAAAATGATCTTGCATTATTTGCGCAAACAAAACCAATCCTAAATGAACTACTCAGAGATGAACTACACAATCCAAACCCCCAATTGTAACAACAACCACCCTACACAACACAACTGCACAACAGTCCTCTGTCAATAATTTCCCTAAATGTTAATGGTCTAAACTATCCCATTAAGAGGCACATAGTAGAGAACTGGATTAGAAAACATAAACAGGACTTCAGCTGCCTACAAGAAACACACCTACAATTACAGGACAAACACAGACTTAGAATAAAAGGATGGAAATTAATTATTTAGACTAATAGAAAACAAAAAAGAGCAGGGACAGCCATTCTTATATCAGACCAAATTCCATTCAACCTCAAAAAAATGCTCAGGGACAAAGAGGACACTACTTACTGATCAGGGGAACACTAGATCAAGAAGTACTAACCCTGGTCAATATTTATGCACCTAATATAGAACCAAAAAATATGTGAGGCAACTGCTTGCAAACCTGGAGAAACACATGAAGGGAAATACAATATTTTTAGGAGATCTCAATACTCCACTATCACCACTGGACAGATCCTCCAAACAGAAAAACAGCAAAGACATAAGGGCCCTAACTAAAAAATTAGAAGATCTAGGGCTAATAGACTTTTATAGGACCCTCCACCCCCAGAAAACAGAATACATATTCTTCTCAAGCCCACATGGAACCTTCTCCAGAATAGAACATGTCCTAGGATACAAATATAACCTATATAAGATCACAAATGTAATGATCATTAGAAGCACCCTATTAGATCACTATGCAACAGAGGTCAAAATTGACTACAAGAAAAAGCAATGGAGAAAAACTAATACCTGGATATTAAACAACACGTCGTTCAACAACAGCTGGATCAAGGAGCAAATCAAGGAGGAAATAAAAAGATTCCTTGAGACAAATGATAATAAAGAGACAACCTGTCAAAATCTGTGGGACACAGCAAAAGCAGTAATTAAGGGGAAACTCATAGCAATAAAGGCCTATGTCAAGAAACAGGAAAATGACAAAACCAACAGTTTAAAGGATCACCTCAAGGAATTGGAACAACAGCAGCAAAGAAGTCCAACCACAACCAGACGGCAAGAAATAATATAAACCAGAGAATAAATAAACAACATAGAAACAATGAAAACAATACAAAAAAATCAATGAGACCAGGAGTTAGTTTTTCGAAAAAATAAACAAGATAGATAAACCATTGGTAAAACTAACCAAATAAAAGAGAGAAAACACCCACATCAGTAGGATCACAAATAAAAGGGGAGAGCTTACAACTGAACTCTAAGAAATACAACATATCATGAGATCATATTATGAACAACTATACTCAGGCTAAAGAACCCAGTAGAAATCAACAGATTCCTGGAAAATTACCATCTTCCAAGACTGGCTAAGGAAGACCTAGAAAGCCTAAACAGAACAATCACTTCAGAGAAAATTGAAGGTGTAATTAAGAAACTCCCTAAGAACAAAAGTCCAGGTCCAGATGGATTTACAGGCAAATTCTATCAAACATTCCGAGAAGACTTACTACCACTTTCCACAGGCTCTTCCAAATCATTAAAGAAACAGGAACCCTCCCGACTTCTTTTATGAGATTAATATCACACTCATTCCAAAGATGGCAATGACACCACCAAGAAAGAAAACTATTGACCAATCTTACCAATGAACATAGATGCAAAGATTCTACACAAAATTTTAGCAAACAGAATCCAGCTTTATCAAAAAGATCATACATCATGACCAAGTAGGTTTCATCCCATTAATGCAATGTTGGTTCAACATATACAAATCAATCAACATCATACATCACATCAACAAGAAAGACAAAAACCACATGATCATATCAGTCAATGCAGAGAAGGCGTTTGACAAAATCCAACACCCTTTCATGTTGAAAACACTCAGCAAAGTACGATTAGAGGGAACCTTCCTCAAGATAGTTACAGCTATCTATGAAAAGCCCACAGCCAATATTATCCTTAATGATGAAAAACTAGAAGTATTTCCACTAAACTCAGGAACTAGGCAAGGCTGTCCAGTCTCTCTACTCTTATTCAATATAATCTTAGAAGTCCTAGCAATAGCAATCCGACAAGAGACAGGTATCAAAGGAATCCAAATTGGGAGAGAAGAACTCAAACTATCTCTTTTTGCATACGATATGATGATATACATCGAAAACCCTAAAGAGTCCACAGTAAAACTCCTAGAAATAATTAACCAATACAGCAGAGTGACTGGCTACAAAGTCAATACACAAAAGACAGTAGCATTTCTCTACACAAATAATGAAGTTGAGGAGAGAGAGATCAAAAATACAACTCCATTTAAAATAGTATCAAAAATATAAGGTACCTAGGAATCAACCTTACAAGGGAAGTGAAGGGCCTCTACCAGGGAAACTTCAAAACACTCCAGAAAAAAATTGAAAATGATCTAAGAAAATTGAAGAACATCCCATGCTCATGGGTAGGTAGAATAAACATAGTCAAAATGACTATTCTACCAAAACTACTATATAGATTTAATGCAATCCTGATCCAAATTCAGACACCATTCTTTGAAGAATTAGAGCAATCAATCATAAAATTCATCTGGAATCACAAAAGACCCAGGATAGCCAAACACATACTAAAAAAACAAGAAGCTGGGTGGCTTCTCGCTACCTAACCTAAAGCTATACTATAAAGCCATAGTGATCAAAACAGCATGATACTGGTACAAGGACAGAGCCTCAGAGCAGTGGGTTAGAACAGAATTTCCAGACATAAACCCCCAGATATACAGTCAACTAATATTTGGCAAAAAAAAGCCAAGAACTTGAAATGGAACAAAGAAAGTCTTTTCAACAAATGGTGTTGGTACAACTGGAAAACCACATGTAAGAAATTCAAAATTGACCCATACCTCACTCCTTATACAAAAATCAACTCAAAATGGATTAAAGACCTTGAAATCAGACCCAAACCTATAAAGTTTATGGAGAATAAAATAGGTAGAACACTCGAAGACCTATATATCAAAAAGGTCTTCAAGGATGGAGCACCAATGGCAAGAACTTTAGCATCAAACATAAACAAATGGAACTACATCAAACTAAAAAGCTTCTGCATGGCAAAAGAAACCCTACCTAACACAAGAAGACAGTTAATTGACTGGGAAAAAATCTTTTCACCCAACATATCAGATAAAGGGCTGATATCCAGAATATATAAAACACTCAGAAAGCTGAGCCCCCCAAAACAAAATAAAGCTATAGAAAAATGGGGAGATGAAATGAATAGACACTTCTTTGAGGAAGACGAGAGGATGGCCAACAAACACATGAAAACATGCTTACCTTCTATCATCATCAGAGAAATCCAAATCAAAAAACAATAAGGTACCACCTTACACCAGTGAGAATGTATCACATCAAAAATAATGGGAACAGCCTCTGTTGGCGGGGATGTGGTATGAAAGGCACTCTCATCCACTGCTGGTGGGAATGACCCCTAGTCCAACCCCTATGGAGAAGAGTCTGGAGAGTGCTCAGGAACTCAGAATTGAGCTGCCATTTGACCCAGCAATTGCTCTCTCCTAGGTATCTACCCCCAAGTTGGAAGGACATTCATCCCAAAGTATGTGTGCACCCCACTTTTTATTGCAGCACTCAGTATAATAGCCAAGTATTGGAACCAGCCTCAGTGTCCAACACAGATGAGTGGATCATTAAGATGTGGTAACTATACACAATGGAATACTACATGGCAGTCAGAAATGATACAATCATGGACTTTGCAGCAAGGTGGATGAACCTAGAACATATTATGTTAAATGAAGTAAGTCAGAAGACGAAAGATAAACACAGATTGATAGCACTATTCTGAAGCACCTAGATCATACACCTTATATACAACTAATACTCAACAATCAAATAACAGGGTTTAACAGGGTAGAAACTTCAAACACTGTAACAGTCTACATACACCAGGAAGCAGTGCCCAAAACACATGAAAGAAGAACAACACAAACTCTTGACTACACATTATACCACAAAGAAACCAGCAACAGCAGAAACAGCAGCATAGAGAGAATAGGTATGTAATCAGCCTTCTATTACAAAGACCCATAATAATCCCTTAGGGATCTTATACAGGATTACAGGTAAAGAATACCATGGGAAATCACTGACTCCAACTGAAACATCTTATAACAATATGTTTTAATGCCTTAATCTTACTATATTTAAAATAACCTCTCAGCTTTTCTGTCCACAGGTGTTCTTGGATACAAAGGGTGGACAAAGTAAGATGGCACTTGGGGACCCAGTCACACGAGATACCATACCCAGCTTGCACTACTAGAATGCCCTGAGAAAACTCTTTAACATAACTTTATCTCTAGGTTATACCTTCTTTTAGGACTTAAAACAAAACACGTGACCAGCCAGAACACCAAAGTAGCAACTGGGACCTATAGACTCATTCTACAGGACCTACTCATCGAACACATTCAAGCAAACTAGCATTCCCTTGCCCTTTCCTCCTCTCTTCTCACTATTTTTTTTCTTCTTTCTTTCTTCTTTTTTTTTTTTTTTTTTTTTTTTGGTGTTTGGGCCACACCCGTTTGACACTCAGGGATTACTCCTGGCTATGCGCTCAGAAATCGCCCCTGGCTTGGGAGGACCGTATGGGATGCCGGGGGATCGAACCGTCCTGTGCTAGCACTTGCAAGGCAGACACCTTACCTCTAGCGCCACCTTCCTGGCCCCCTCTTTTTCTTTATAATGTATTTTCTCTTCTCTTCTTTCCTGCCCATTCCATATACTTTCCCCTTTCCCCACTTTGGAAATGCGACTATCCCTTCACTCCTCAATCACATCCAGATTTCCCACCTTATTAAAACTCTTTACCCTCAGTTTTTAATCTATTAGGCATCAAGACTGACCTCCTACCCTGACGAACCAGTACCCAGCACCCAACCGAAGGGACACCCAGTTAAACCCACACCTCATCCCCGGCAAGAAAAGGCAACCAACTCCCCTGCTGACTCAAGCTGCGCAGCCCTCCTTACCAACTCTATCTAGTGTGGACTGTTACTTGAAACAAGACTCAGCTCTAAAAGTATCCCCAAAGCAAGAACTCTTGCCAAGATCTCCCTGCTCAAAACTTTTGCCAACCTCAAGAAGTTCAGGGTGTGTGATGAAAAGGTGCCTGGGAACCCGCACACCACAAGAAAATCTCAAAAGACAATGGGGAAACCTATACTTCCATCATAAGTACAAGTCCTGTATTGCACTACCTCTTTAACTGCTTTTCCCCAAATGTAAGATAGTCTATAGCATCATTTTGTTTTATAATTACTTTGTTACTTCATTTGTTTTAAATCTTTGTTCCTTTTATATGTGTGTGTATACATATATTTTTTATTTCTATTTTTATCTTTTTTGGGTGTGTGACCTATTTTCATTTTCTTCTTTTTCCACCCCAAAATGCACCGGCAATATAATGTAGCACCATTTCCCCCTGCAAAGACACACTAAAAAAAGGGGAAACCTTACGTATAAAAAACGAGCTCTTATCTACTAGGGATAAGAACTCATACTTGTTTACAATACAGGGACATCTCCTACCTTGAAAATATGTCACGTGGACCCAACTTAGACCCCAGGTGATTAGACACCATCCGTCCAGCCTTGAACCCTGGATCCCAGACATAAAAATGACCCAGTCCTTCATTACAGCTACAGAAAATAAATCTTTTCCAGACATCCTTAACACTGCTCAGACACCAACAAGTGCCAGCTCTAATATGATATCCTGACAACGAGGAAAATGAGAACAACTTGACCTAAGAGCAGGTTATCCTACCCCTCCAGCTGACGATAAGACAAAATCAGAAGACTTATCACCCTTTGGTCTCTCCAAAAGCCAAGATCGTGATTTACAGATAACTGGCTGATAGAACAATGACCGGACTGTATGTATCCTGGGACCAATAAAAAAGCCCTGGTCTAGGGTTTGAGCTACGACCTGCACAAGAACCATGATCTCCTGTTCCAAGGGTCCGTCTGAGACAATTGCAACTAATTGGGTCTTCTGGAAACATAATGAAAGACGCTATCCTAGACCACCAACCACAGAAGACAGATTAAAATGATACTGAGGGAACATATCTTCTAAAACCACAAAGAAAGGCTTCATCATAAGTTCTGCCCCTTGACCTGTGGAGATATCTGCAGATATCTAGATACAGAGATCTGACTTTATCACCTAGGACGGAACAGAAGTCTTCCAAACACCACGAAAGCACCGTGGGGAGAGTAGATGAACCTAAACTGAGTCTATAGTTAATTCCATGACAATATACTCCAAGGGCGGAGAAACCCCATATCTCTTAGGCCAAGGGAATTCCTTTCTGAATGACCCCAATATTTACTGTGCCTGTGCAGGAGGAAAAAAAAAAACAAAAAAAATGCACAAAACAATTTTTTCATTTTTTTTATCTATCTAGGTTTTGTCGATTTCTTCATTTTGGTATGGTTATTGAAGTTGTTGTCTCCATTTATATGTATTTATTTATTTTCTTCTTTTCTTTTCTTTCTCTAGGTGCTTTGCCATGTTTTTTATCTCAAGACCATGGCTTTTATGCTGTGCTTATCTTTTTGTTGGAGTGCTCACTGGATATTTTATTTGACACTTCTTTGTGTACTGTTGGGGTGTTTCACCTTCTTTTTCCCCTTCATCTCTCAAACCGATGATGAGAGCCTCTTCTAGAAGGACTCCGCCCATTTTCAGCATATTTGATTTTTACCCCAGTTTATAATTTTTCTCTTCTTCAAACAAAAGTACATAACTTGAACTACCTAGTCCCACCTTCCAGTTAGAGGAGGAAACAAGGGAGGTACCAAGACCAAAACAGGTGTAGGAACACTAAGTAGTAAGCTAGGCTCAGAGGGGACCACGTATTCTAGCAGCCCCGGGGGTGAGGGAGGAGGATATGGGAGGTAGGATGGGAACGGAGGTGTAGGGAGGATAATTCGGTGATGGGAATTTCCCCTGATCGTATGTTAATATGTATGTAAAATATTACTGTCAACAATATGTAAGCCACTATGATCAAAATAAAAATTATAAAAAAAGAAAGAACTACACTGAGAACTACCATAATCTTGTGAATAAATAAATAAAGCCTGCCTAAAGTACAGGTGGGAGTGGGATCAGATGGAGGGAGTTTTGGGACATTGGTGGTGGGAATGTTGCACTGGTGAAGGGGGGGTGTTCCTTCATGACTGAAATCTAATCAGAATCATATTTGTAATCAAGATGTTTAAATAAAGAAAAAATTAAAAAAATCTATCCCCACAAAAAAAGAAAATTCCAAAAGATGAATTCATTCCTTAAGACCTTACCTGTCTTGCTTGGATCTGCAAAAAGTATCTTTGTTTTATTTATAAAAGACATAAGAAAAGAGATTTATTAATAGATTACTTTTGATAATGGCCAAATCTAGCCATGAGATCTAAGCACCATCAAGATCTTCAAAAACATGAATATTTTTTAATTATTTTGAGTAACAAATAACTTATCCTATATTGGATTCTCTTGTCACTGACATAATTAAAACAACAGCCTAGTCTTGGTATTTTTCAGAGTAAAAAAAAAATGAATAGAATCTTGCCACTTATAGTATAAGACCCTGTCAAGGTTCCCCCATTGTCTTCAAAATAAATCCTAAATTTCTATAATCTTCAGTGGACTGCCATTTCCAGCCTTGTGATTGTTGAATTCTTTTTATACCGTTATATTGCAGAGTAGTGCCATACTGATGCTGTAATTTATTTTTTAATATTAAAGTGGAGAATAGAAATATTTATTTAAAATCATTCTTAAAAACAAAGACAAAAGTCAAAAAGAAAAATACAGTTTTCTTTCAACTATAAACATATTGTTTACAGGTTTTTACTTAAAAGTTCCAATAAATGCTCCTTCTCATGGCCAGGAAACTGACTGGGTGGCTGTGTCACATGATCAGCCCCATGGGGAAAAAAATCTGCTCCTTGAGCCCCAAGGAAACTTCCCACATCTAAATCTTAGATATTGGAGTTAATAATAGGACCCCTTGAGACTTCAGCTACTTGGAACCTAACATGAAAGAGGAGCCCAACAGGAATAGGGCTTGCATGAGTACCCTCCAGAAAAAGGTAAACAAGACTCAAAAGTGGATCGCACAATTCAGTCACAACAGCTCACATAATCCCAATCTATAAGGGCAGCACTGTGGTGAATTCCTGAGCCCTATGGACATGGACAATCATTCCCACATCCTATACCCAATGCCTCCAGTAGTGATCCCTGAGCACAGAGTCAGAAGTAAGCCTTAAACAAACAAACAAAAAATTATGTATTACCAGTTATTTTCAACTATGCTGGAAAAAAACACAGGGGCTAGAGACAGTACAAGGGTGAAGGCATTGTCTTGCATGTGGCCAACCCCAGTTTAATACATAGCACCACACATAGTTCCCTGAACACCACCGAAAGTTAACTCCTGAGCACAGGGCAAGAAATAAGCCCTGAGAACAGCCAGATATGGCTTCAAAACAAAAACAAACCCTGAAATAATGTGAAATTTAAATGACAAAAAGGTTAATGTAATAATAGGATAAACCATTATTTCATTAAACTGAAAACCTTTCAGTTTTCCTGTCAGCTTTCCCCAGCTATTGCAGCATCTTTCAAGAATTATAAGACTGAAGAACCATCTTTGTATATTTTTAAGTGAACACAGTAGAGAATTTATCATTTTATTTTCTAATCATAATGGTCCAAGTAAAGAGATTTATAAAGAAGATATTCCACAATTGTTTTAAAAAATCAAAAGATTAAATAAAAATTTATATAAGTACAGTCTTAATGTGTTTCAGATGAAGATAGCTTAAATGAACATTTTCAAATTTCAGAATGAATGACACTGTATTTACAAAGACAAAAAAGCAGATATAAAGTGCTAAATGAGTCACTAAGAATTTTAACACATCTTTTTATGATAATTTGAACTACTATGTTAAAATATGTGACACTATTCTTTTATCATCAAAATGTCCTTGGGTCATAAGTGAATAAGAAAGACTATATAGAAAGAGGAACATGTGGCTAGAGATATAGCATGGAGGTAAGGCATTTACTTTGCATAGAGAAGGTCAGTGGTTCGAATCCCAGCATCCCATATGGTCCCCTGAGCCTGCCAGGAGTGATTTCTGAACATAGAGCCAGGAGTAACCCCTGAGCGCTGCTGAGTATGACCCAAAAACCAAAAAAAAAGAAAGAAAAGAAAGAAAAGAAGAAAGAAAGAAAGAAAGAAAGTAAGAAAGAAAGAAAAAAAGAAAGAAAGAAAGAAAGAAAAAGAAAGAAGAAAGAAAGAAAGAAAGAAAGAAAGAAAGAAAGAAAGAAAGAAAGAAAGAAAGAAAGAAAGAAAGAAAGAAAGAAAGAAAGAAAGAAAGAAAGAAAGAAAGAAAGAAAGAAAGAAAGAAAGAAAGAAAGAAAGAAAGAAAGAAAGAAAAAGAAAGAGGAATATGAGAAAACAGATTATCCAAAACCAAAAATTCTATTGATAACTCCAATTGATATCTGTAAACCTAAATATGAAAAAGATTTATAATTATGAGCATTTCCTATTTCATCTTCTGGGATGGTGTCTTAGAGGCCTTCAAAATGATACAGTGTTTGACATACCATCATAGGCTCTCCTACAATACAGCCTCCAATAAAAACTAATCTGTCCCAAACTCCTGAAAATAGAATTGCTTATCTTTACACCAAAATGGTTGGGAAGGTGCCCAAGTCTGCATGTGATGTGTGCCCTGCCCGACTTCGAGAAGTTCATGCTGTGAGACCTAAAGTTCTGAAAAGACTATTTAAAACAAAGAAAATTGCCAGCAGGGTCTATGGTGCCATGTGCACTAAGCGTGCCCAAGACAGGATCAAGCGTGCTTTCCTTAATGAGGAACAAAAAATTGTTGTTATACTGTTGAAAGCACAAGCACGGAGTCAGAAAGCAAAATTGAAAAGACTGAACTTTTCTTTTTTGGAGGGCGGGGGCACACCAGGTGATGTTTAGGGATTACTCCTGGATATGTGCTCAGAAATCGCTCCTGACTTGGTGGACCATATGGGCCACTGGGGATCAAACCGCGGTCTGTCCTAGGTCAGCTGCATGTAAGGCAAATTCCCTACCACTGCACCACTGCTCTGGCCACAGGAGACTGAACATTTTTGAAGAATAAAATCAAAAGACTTGATCTGTTAAAAAATAAAGATTTGCAATTATGAACCAAAAATGATGGCTTACTCTTGTGACATAAGTTTAGAATGTTTAAATATATTGTATTTTGATACTGTAACTTAAAAATATTAAATCAGAAATAAGGATAAATTACATTTTTTGAGCGATGTGCTTGAAATCCAGAATTAGTATTTACAAAATGGGTAGAATTATATGTATCTGTTGATGACCTGTGCATGACAGTCAAAGGAAGATTATAATTTTAGCTATGTATACCTCATAACCATGAAAAATATAGAATAAGAAATTGGGATTTTCTATGTCTAAATTTCCATTGACTATTTTAATATAAGCTGTTTTTCAAATCCAATATCTCTGGATTTAACCCTATATATTACTCGGGAAAAAATAACAAAATATTTTTAAAAATCAGGCCAAAATGATAGTACAGCAGCTAGAGCACTTGCCTTACATACAGCTCATCTATGTTTAATCCCCGGCACTCATACAGTCTTCTAAGGCTGCCGAGTGTGGTTCCTGAGAGCAAAGGTAGGAGTAAGCACTGAGCATAGCCGGGTGTGTCCCAAAAACCAAAATATAAAATAAAATAAAAATATTTCATTGAACTGAAATAGGTCATGAAACACATTCCTAACATACCAAGAATGAAACACTCAATAATATTTTGCATTTGTTATGATTATTATCACTATCATAGTCTAAAGTTTCACCAAGTCCCAAACTTATTTTATAAAAAAACACATCTTGCCCTCCCTCAGCCCCACAGCAGCCACAGCAGGTCACAAGCCATTTCCACCTTTGTAAAGATAAGCTGGGCATGACTCCCCCATAAGCACTCATCACCCCAATTTTGCAGACCTTATCTTTTTGGAGTGTGATTGAGAAATGGTTGGGGGAGCATCATCTTATGTTCTGTGGTAAATAAAGACTGGTAAGCACCAGGAGGTTAGAGGAACCCTATTTGAGGCATTCTACACTACCTCAGTCAGGGTAGAATAATGGTGAGCTCACCTTCCCACAGCATCATGCAAGAAATGGGCCTTCTTTTAGGAACACACACAGGATAAAGTGCCCAGCTGTCCAGATGCCTCCCAAGCCACCATCACTTTCACTGCTTCACACAAGACTACATGACTACCAAAAAGCCTGATAAAAATACCTTCTAAAACTTTTAAGAGCCCAATTTTATTTTACATATTTTTGTATTTTGAGCCATACCTAGCAGTACTCAGGACTTCCTCCTGACTCTGTGCTCATGGATCACTCCTAAAAAACAGAGGGACCATATCTAGTACTGGGGATGGAATCTGATTTGACATATGCAAGACCAGCCTTACTCACTATACTATCTCTCTGGTAAGAGCACAATTTTAAAAAAAAAGAACAACCTATGGCTCAAATTGCTTTTGATAAAAGGCACAGCTTTGAAAGATGAACTGCCTCCTCACATAATAGATGTGAAGAGATGGCTTTTTAAAAACAAAACAGTACAAATAAAAATAATATTTTTATTTCAAAAGGGACACCAAGAGGTTCACAGAAAGGAAAACATCATGGAGGTTTTCTAAAGAAAAAAAAATGAGAGAGACAAAAATGCAAAACTTGAATTTCCTATGTTATCCCAAAAAATCACATATGTAAATGCTTAAGAGTCTATATAAGTGTGATCTACTGGGTCTATTCAACCTAATGGAGAATTTCCAATCACAGAAAACATTTTTAATGGAGGAGGAAATGACTACAAGACTGTAGTTGGCCCATAAGCAGGCATATACTCAAGAAGTGGCAAAAGGGCCACCTCAAAAGGTGGATGTGAAGTTCATTCCTGTGTTAGGATAGAAGAAAGCTGGCTATTATCTATGAAGGGCCCTTCAGTCTATATACAGAATAATATAAGCTAAGTAAATAGGTCTTAGAATCAGAGTATCTGGGTTTATCTGAGCCTATTCAGAGATTCCATTTAACCCGATAATCCAATTTTCATCATTTATAAAGTTATTAGCAAGGAGTCCACTTAGGACACCAGTGACACCTGTGTGGCTGTTTCCAATGCCTGCAATATACTCTTCACTCTCCTTTCTACCCAGTAGACAGCTCACAGTGAAAGTCCTCAACAGGCCATTCATATGATAGAAAAGTAAGAGAGTAAAAGGAGGGTACTGATGGTTTGCCACTCCCTAAGGACTCTATCCAATAAATATGTCCTTCCACTGAAAGCCACTGAATCTCTCAAAGAAGCTTTTCTAGATTCTGGAAATGCCCCCTTTCCCTCCACTTTCCAGTCCTAGATGTGGTAACAGCTCTTCCATTTCTAGTCCTGTTATACTGCTCTGCTTCTTATCAAGCTTAATCCCCTTCTCTCACTATGTAAATGGTCTGCTTATTAAATCTTCTTCCATGTACCTAAATTTGCATGTGCAACTTGCTTTGCTGAATACCAGACTCTATCTAAGGATAACTGAGAAAATTAAATGATACTTAGTAAAGAATTGTCATATATTAATATTTTAAGATTTGAGTTTTGACTCTGGCAACATAAATAGACCTCGAGGTCCGACAATAAACATGGCTGGAGCCTGTAGTTGAGCCCATGACTATGCTTCAAGGGTGGAAAAACCCTGTATTTCTTAGGCCAAAAGAATTTCCTTTCTAATTTTCCCAATCCTTACTGTACCTATTAAAAAAAAAAAGCAAGCTTGCCATACCAATCCAGTCCCCCCTTCCATTTTTTCCTTCTGTTTTGTTTTTTTCTTTCTCTTTCCTTCTTTTAAGTTTATATTCATGGCTTCTTGACAGAGGCTCCTCTTTTTTTTTTTTTTTTTTTTGATCTTTAACAGACCCATAGAACATTAATCATCTTGTTCTGCCTCATAAATTAAGAAGAAAAAAAAGTGTATGGTAGGTACCAGGGGCAAACAATCTCATGAACATTGAGTGGAAATAAAATAAAAAATGATCAGACCTAAACACCCAACCCAAACCCAAAGTCAATGGCCTTAGAATAAAGAGACCCAAACTACAACAAGATATACACAAAATGGATCTGTTATGCTGGAAGTCCAGGGAGCTAAGGGTGGAATTAAGGAAAGCATGCTGAGAACAAGGGCAGAGAGAGCTTGACACTGGTGGTGGAAATAGCCCTAATTCACTGTCACTATGTACCTTAAATATAACTGATAGACTTGTAATTCACATTGGTCTCAATAAAAATTTAAAAAATTTTGAGTTTTTGGGGACCAGAGTCATAGTCAGTAGGGCGATTTTCTTGCACATACCAAGGTTCGATCCCTGGCATCCCATATGGTCCCCAAGCCTACCAGAAGTGATTTCTGAATGGAAAGTCAGGAGTAACCCTAGTGCTGCTGAGTGTGGTCCCCAAACAAACAAACAAAAAGGTTTGAGTTTTTTACTTGTTTTTCTAGATCATTGATGCTCCTCTCACAAGGAAGTCTTTAATGTTTCTTTTACTGGTCTTTCACTCTTCTTTTCCAACCACATTTTGCCTTTACAGATAGTCTCAAATTATTTAACAGAGGACCCAAGAAACTCTTTCTGCAAAGGGTTAGATTGACAATATTTTAGCCTTCCTATTTCTGTCTTAAGTATTAGACTTTGCTCTTGTAGAACAAAAGCAGTCAAGGCAACAGAGAATGAATGAGCGTGGCTCTGTTCCAGTAACATTTTAATTGCAAATGCGGGTACTTGAGCTTCATGTTCATTTTAAGGGTCATACTTTTATTTTTTTCAACCTTGAAAGCATAAAAAAATACATTCAAGTTTTGTACAAAACATTGCACAAAAACTGTCAATAGGCAAGGTTTGACCTATAGGCCATAGTTTCCCAAAGCTTTCACAGAATTCTTAAGATTTACCATTTCTGCCACTTCAGAGAGTTTTTGTGCCCCAAGTTATACTCTATTCCTTTTCTACTTTTTCCTTTTTCAAAAAGACTATGCATTCACTCTAGGACAACAAAGCTTACTTGCCTTTGCCCATCTTTGCCAGCTAACTTTTAAAATCCCGTCCTTCAGAACATCTAATTGCTCCCCTTCTCTGGCACCTTCCAAGGACAATATTCCTGAAGCTGTTCCCACACTAGAACTTCCTCACACTTCCAACACTCCTTCATCTAAGAAAAGTCACCTCTACGACATGGGCTGAGTGTGATTCAATCCATGTATATAATAACAAGAAGCTCAAGAATCTCGGTGTGTTTGAAAAAGCTTACACACTGGCAATACCGGGAAGAAGATAAGGTTTGTTTTTGTAGGACTCCCACTCATTGGGCCGAGGGCTCTACACATTAAAGACATTTACCTTTGTGAGGATTATTCCCACTTCCTATCCCCTTCTCTGAAGGCCTGTCAGATTAATCAGTACAAAACGTGCTGGTCAATCAATGCTGAAGGATCTCAACTTCTCCAACAGGCATGCAATGTTTAATACAAACAAAATGAATCTTGAATTTTAATGATTTTTTTTTCTTTTTTTTTTTTGGTTTTTGGGCCACACCCGTTGACGCTCAGGGGTTACTCCTGGCTATGTGCTCAGAAGTTGCTCCTGGCTTGGGGGACCATATGGGACACCGGGGGATCAAACCGCGGTCTGTCCAAGGCTACCGCAGGCAAGGCAGGCACCTTACCTCTTGCGCCACCGCCCGGCCCCTAAAATTTTAATGATTTTTTTTTTCAAAATAATTCTTTACCTACAGCAATGCCTTTCTATCCTGACCACATTAGAATTATCTAGAAGACATTTGCAATTGCAATATGCAGAGTCCATCTATACTGATTGAAATTTTGTCTGCAATTTTAAAAAGCTTCACCAGAAATTCTGGTACAGATGAGATTTGAAAATCTCGAACTGGGGGAAATGGACAAAAGGAGACATTTTTAGTCATATAAAGATCATGAGGCTCTCAATAAAATTATGAATGCTTTTCATTTGTCTTACACTCCCATAAAAAGCTCTAGAAAATAAAGCAACCAGATTTGGGGTGGGAATGTGAGGGATGAGAGCAGAATTATAAAGAAAATAACATGTTCATTTCCTAATGTGCATCTAGTTCATGTTTTGTTTTTTTTACTTACTTTTTAATTTATGCATTTACTCATTCAACATTCATTTATTAAGCTGCTTTATGCCCAGCACTGTGCTTAACACTGAAAACATTTAACAAATAAGTAAAATCGACATGATGATATAGAGATGAGTAAATAGATAAGATATTTGCCCTCACAGAGCTTGAATTCTCTTGGGTAGAAAAGGTAAAGTGAATAGGGTTTAAATACACAATTATTATTTAAAAAATTTTGGGGAGGACATGAAATGTATAGTGACCCTTTTAAGGAAGATCAGGGAATATTTACTTGAGGAAGTATTGTTTTGACCGAACTTTGAGATAAGAATAGAAACTTGTTGGCTGAGAAGCTGGAAAAGACAGAGATACTTGCATGTGCAAAGATCCCATAGTGGGTTGCCAGGAGCATTTGAAGAACTAAAATAATAGGTAGTATGGATAAAATAAGACTGGCTGGACAGCTGAAATCATATCAGGCAGGCCTTGGAAGCCTTGTTATGACACTCAAAGTTATCTCCTTTGTTTGTCATTAATATCCGCATTCTACCCATTTAGTATTATGTTCCAGGGCCTCATGGAAAAGAGATGAATCCAGCATTCAAACCTTTCTGTTTAGCCCAGGCCCCATGTGCTTTGCTCCTCCATCTGGCTTCCTCTGCAGCACCCTCTACCTTCCTTCCCAGCGGAGATATTTCACTAGAAAGAGAAATAAAAAATAAAATCTGTGTTCCTATAGAATCTTTTCATATAGAAATAAAATATCCCTTCTAGTATTTAGTTATATAGAAATTAAAAAAACAGGAAGAGCAAAAATATTAAATATAAGACTTGACCTTTACCTTATGAAGAAAAGTACTTGTCGGGCCCTCCTAGCCAGTTCTTTGTAGGATTACAAAGGCTCCTATAACTGGACCATAATAGAAGTTAATCAGATAAGTTCATTCACTGATTTATCACTATTTATTGAGCACTTATGTGCCAAACACCAGCCATATTAAAATATATAATCTCA
Source organism: Suncus etruscus (assembly GCF_024139225.1). Taxonomy (NCBI): domain Eukaryota; kingdom Metazoa; phylum Chordata; class Mammalia; order Eulipotyphla; family Soricidae; genus Suncus; species Suncus etruscus. Next base: position 126,963,056 of record NC_064849.1, read on the forward strand.
ACTCTAGCAGAGCTGATACTACTTTTTAGAAGAGAGTTGCAAAAAACAGCCAGATTCAAAAGAAAACATTTCTAAAAGAATTTTTAAAGAGAGATAGGAGAAAACAGTGTTAATAATTTACGGATCTATATTTGATATTTTTTCCAACCAGGTTATCTCTTTCTGCCCATTTCTCCACTCCACTTTTTTTTTTTAACTATGCTCACCCAAAAATCTCAAGGTCAATAAAATCATTAGTATTTGGTAGATAAGAAGGACCACATTGTGATTGAAATTGAAGCAGTGGGCAAGGACATTCTATCTAGATCAATGAAGAAAATCTGTAAAAATCTACAAAAAAATCTGATTCAGTTCCAAAATTAGCAATATACATGAGATTGATCCAATCCTCTTCCAGATGGCTTGAGGAAATTTAAGCTGAGTCCTAACCATAATGGTTAGTATGAAATATGAAATGAACAAATAAAAACTTCATTAAAATCCTAAAATAAAAATGAAAAATATGCAGCAGATGGTATGGATCATAGATAGTTAAATGTCTGACAAAGGCAGTAGTGATTTTTTTAAAAAAAATCAGCAACAGGAATTTGTGAGGGAGACAAGAAGATTGAATTATAGGAAATACAGTAATGATTTTTGAAAATGGAAGTAGGATTGATTCTGGCCAAAACCTCAGATAAACTTCTTTAATTCCTTTTAAAATATTCTGTTTGAGTCTAATACAAAGGTACATCAGCACAATTCCCTAAGACCAGAGAGAAGTCTGAGGGAAAGATGGCTTCGTCTTCCCATTTTCTCCTGGAATCCACAAGACCCGATAAATAGAAAGCTCAAAGGAGATATCTTATGACCCTGAAGGATCAGCACTCACCCCATGGAATGTCCAACTGACTCCAGGCTCAAACACAATCAGAAGGGGCCAAATGGGAGGCCCTTGATAAGTTCCACACACACTTTACTAGCAACTAAAAGATCATCATTCAATGTGTGTGCTTATATGTGCATGCACAGATACATATTTATCACCATTATCTTCCTTCCTGTTTTTAGGTTTGATTACTTTTGATACACAGGTTAGCTAGAATTAAGCCCAAGAGAACAAGAAACTTTTCTTGCATACCAAAGATATCTTCCAGTATACACCCCAAATAAAGACCTAGCAGAATATTTCTGGTTCTTTTTGGAGACCATTAAGTCAAAATTGAATCAAAAATAGTTTTAATGAGTCCCTTAGAGATAATCACTCATATTTCGTGCAGTCCCCTTCCCTCAAAATATTAAAATGGTAACAGATTATGAAAATGTTGCTCTTAAGGAAAAAAATCATCACAATCATAACCCAAACCCTGTCAAATATAACAATAGCATAGCTCCTGAATTCCTTTCTCATCTTCTTACAATATCACCATTACTTTGACTGGCTATTTGTCCCAGTGCCCTAGATTTCAGCATATATAGCTGTTGCCAGATTCATTTTGATGAACATTCTTTGTAAGTTATCAGCTACTTCTAATGTAAAGAAGCTCTTGATGCTTTATTCCAAGTGTTCCTGGACTGACAACATTAGGTACATCAAAGTTTAAATGTCTTTCCTCAGAAATTAGCTGTTCTCTGTCTGAGCTTATAGTGCTTTATGCTTTTCATATTACTGAATACAGATTAGAGTAAATGATTAAATTTTCTATGTTACTATAATGTGAATTTTTAAAGGAAAAATATATAAGTGACAGTTGTTATTTTCTATATGGCGATTCCAAAATGTATTTATGACTTTCACTAAAAGACTTACTTATACCATACATAGCCTAAGTGCCTGAGAAGTTCAAAGAAAGAGGACCTGGGAGTGGGAGTCACAAGTAGGGAGAAATATGTCCTATCCCCCCCACACAAGAAAAGAAATTGTGTTGAGACAAATTGTGAACTAAACCTGAATCTGGTGAGAAGAATTCTAATTAGGAATGACCTATGTGTTTCATCTTGATGTAAAAAGAAATTAGGTTTGCTCTGCAAAAGTAAAAAAAAAAGATGTTTTAGGCACATATGGGTACAGTGGTAACTAGGGCTAGAGAGGCAGGTATTGTATGGTCATGAATTAAGATGATCATGGAATTGGATGAAGAACTTTGCATCAGGTCTCTAATCCACCCAACCACATCTATGTTGGTCATTTTTTTCTGCTCTCAGAAATATTTCTGTATCTCAAGACTGTATCCAGTCTTGGAACTAGATTTCTTGTCAAGTGGAAACCAGATAATAATAAGTTAGTGGAATACAGAAAACTTGAAAGTTGAAGGTAGAGAAATATTAAACTTTTTATCATTTTCTCTCCTCGCCAGGATGGCATTACAGACTATGTCATGTCATTTTTTTATTTTTCTTTTTTAATTTATCTTTTCTCTCTCTCTCTCTCTCTCTCTCTCTCTCTCTCTCTCTCTCTCTCTCTCTCTCAGATAAGAGTCAAAGGAGCACAGCAAAAACAGTTTTAGAATGACAATTGTTTGCATAGGCCCAGCAAATATGGGGGACATGGAAAGGAAAAGCCTGGCATAAATACAAGGAGACCTTATTCCTGAAGTTTTCTGGAATAAGACCAACTCTAGGTTCCAGGCATACTAGGTTGTCCAACCCAAGTCATTGTCTGTAGTGCCAATTCATTTTCTTTTTCACACAATCTCTATTGTTGGTGTCAGGTTTCTGTAGTTAAAGATCCTGGAATCTGTGCATATCCTACATTGAAGTCAGGATGATATGGAGCATCCTTCCTCTAGTTTCACCTCACAAATAAAGGGCAATGCAGACCCTGTCCTGAAAGCAGGTCGTTGTTGTTGTTAAATATTCTGGGTGTTAAGGGAAGTCTCCTTTGAGTAGGTCGATGCCAGAGCAATGGTAGGATCTTCCCTAGTAGAGGATTGCTTCCAGGTGATGTGATAGACAGCCGTAGTTGTTTTGTAAATAGCATCCCTGGTTCAGGGGTGAATGGAGAATGCCCATTCTTCTGAGGCCTGAGCCAGGTCATTATGGCAATGTTCAGGGTGTAAGGTCCCATTGCATTATAAGATTTGTGTGTTCCTATCTCTGTTATATAAGAACTTGTTTGTATGTGTAGGATTTTCCCATTGTAATGTGCCTCTGCAAAAGAGAAACAATGCCACATGCGTTATTGGTGCATCTGGGGGCTGTATGTCGTATCATTTTGTGACAGCCCCCACCCTCACCATCGCAACTCCAAAAGACAAGTCCTGTTGTCTGTGCTCCCATCATTTTATGCTTTAGCTTTCAAGCTCTGGCTCTGGAACCACCTCTTTCTGCAAGCCTAAGGGAATGAGGAACTTCCAGTTTTACCACCCTTTATCATCCTTCCCTTTTGTCCTCCCACTTCAGTAATCACTGGTGATGAAACTCATTTTTTTTGTTTGTTTTTGGGGCTACATCTGGCAGTTCTCAGGTCTTCCTGACTCTACACTCAAGAACCACTCCTGTTGAGTTAAAGAGACCATATAGGATATCAAGAATCTAACCTGGGTCAGCCACATTCAAGTCAAGTTCCCCACTTGCTACACTATCATCTGGCCCCAATAATACTCACTTTTTAATGTTATATTTCCTCTAATAGAAGAACAAAAGCTGATATAATATCTAACACAAAATAGACTTCAGATTTTGTATATGACTAGGAGGCCTTCTAAATCTTATAAAGTATACAATATTATAAATATTATAAAATATCGTTTTTATTAATGATACAGTGATAGTGATTGATCTCTTGGTGATGTGTAGAGGGAATTTGGGGTCAAAATTCTCCATCCAGGTCTGGAGAAATAGTGCAGTGGGTAAGAAATTTGCCTTGCTGACCTGGGTTCAAAGACCTACATCACAAAGGGTCTTCTAAGCACAGCCAGGAGCAAGCCCTGAGCACAACTAAGCACGGCCCAAAACAAACAAAGAAAAATTCTCTATCTAAATATCATAGATCCATTTACACAGAGTCATTATTAATCTGTGAAGGTAGTGGTATCTATGAACCTGTCATATTTAATTTAGCATTTGCAAGGGTGTTCTGAAAAGGTGAATAATAAATGCAGAAATTAATTCTGCAGACATAATTGGGAGATGTTGCAAATACCAAAAGGATGAGTACTGAAATGCTTCTCCCAAATTACATACACACACACAAGAAACCCACCCTGGCAGTTACAGAAATATGGGTAGGATATAGTGATGAAATTCATAAAAATGCATAGCTGAATCAAAATAGAAAAATGAGATGCTGCCTTGAAAACATACACATGTATAAGTAAGAAAAAGTAATCAAAAGCATGATACTCTATGGGTGGAAAGAAAATAAGAAAAGAATCAAGTTGAAGACAACTTAAGAGTGACAATGCAAATTTAAATGTAATTTTCAAATATGATGAAGGAAAAGAACCTAGCTAGTCTGAGATTTACTATGATACACTGTGGGTTTTTATTTTTAATAAAAACCTCTAAAAATCCTTTTTCTTGCTTTTCAACTTCCTATCACTCCTCTCAATTTATACAGCATTAATTAAGCCTTATTTGCTATGCCTTACCCAATTTTGTAAGACATTAAGACAATTACCTTGCATGTGACAAACCTTATTTATCCCCCGAACCACATAGTATACCCTGAACACCACCAGAAGTAATCCCTGAGCATAGAGACAGGAGTATGCCTAGTGCACTGCTGAATGTAGCCCCTTCTTTTCTTGAAGAATTGCAAGAATCTGGAAAATATTTGAAAGTTAATTAATGAGCTGGGAAAAATGAAAGATAAAGGGAGTTAAAGAAACATATTGGCAAAACAATCATTTTTCTAGTACAGACCCCAGAAAATCAGACTTACTGCATACACAAATTCCAATTAGAGAATAGATTTCAATGTCAACCTAATTATCTAATGTCCAGCTTTCATTTTTTAAAATGGGATGAATCCCAGCAATTAAAATAAATTCTTGGAGACAAACACTACTCTTTCTAATGAGGAAAATGACTTCCTCTTTCTTCATGAAGTTCCAGATGGTCAAAAAACAAAAGCCCCGTATATTTTTATTTTCCTCAGTTAAATCCTTAAATATCATTTCTATAAAGAGAATATTGACTTTAGGGGACCCAGACAATATGTTTCTCTATGGTTACGGACAGTTTTCTTTTTTTAAAAAAAATATAGGCTAGAACTTTCTACTCAGCACAATAGAACACTCCCCCTAAAATTGCTTGCTCCCAAGTAAATTATTAGGTGAGAGAAGAGTAAAGGATTAAAGTGAAACACTTGCAGCTTCATGTTAAACCAGGCTGTTCTAATCTGAGCATTTATGAGAAATCATTTTAGAATTGCGAAGGGGGTGGGAGAAAGGCAACCATCGTCAAATGTAATGTAGGAAGGGTCTGTCACGTGGTCTAATTACAGAAATGAAAGCAACCCAGGAATTATGTGGTCTATTCAAGCCTGCAGGGAGTACGAACAAAGAATATAATTATACATCAAGCCTGTTGATTAAACAATTACTATTTAAAGCAGATATAGATTTAAAATTAATTTGCTTCTGCATTCTGAGGATTTGGGGACTAAGATAAACAGTGTTTGAAGTTTAATTATCCATGTGTAAGATGAAGGGGCTCATTTCAATTTGGTTAGTGCTGCAAAGAGTTTTGGATGGAAGAAATCAACTGGGCTGCAAGTCTCGGCACTGCTGAAATGAGTGATTAAAGTAAGCAAGGGCGGTTCGTTGTCTAATCCCCACAGAATGTGGTAATATTGCAAGACAGATTGTGCAATGGCAAATTAATATTTAAATGAGCACTAGTTTGAAGTTTACCTGGAGGGGAAACACTATCTGTAAAAGAACAGAAGAAGGCCAGCCAACCAAGAGTTCCAAGGACCACTGCCATGAGATGTTGGGAGTGGAGACCTTCACGCATGTTTGAGCAAATAGGACATCTACCTGCCAGCTACTTTGAATAGAGTGATTCTTATCAAAAGACACGTGTACAGTGTCCTGGGGCAGAATGGTAGAGCTGAAAGGTGGGCAGGGTGAAAGGGTGAAATTGGAGGTGGAGTGTAGAGACAAGGACTATTGAGTTGCATAGGACTAAATATGACCACACACCAAGAGCCAAATACATAAAAAATGAATTTCCAGGCTTCCAACCCAATTCACACCACCTGGGAGGTGTATGCTCAGTGATGTAGCTCTGCTCAAGAACCTGGACCCAGGCACACAGCTAAGGGTCCAAGAATGGGTTTCAGGACAGATCTACTTGTGAAGGAAGGCCAGCTTTAGCACTTTTCAATCATGTCTTTTGCAAAGCTCATGACCCTCTGAAGTTCCACCACCCCATCTTATCAATGAATTGGCTTTCATTCTTTCCTATTTAAATGATTATCAGTATTGAATATGGTAACGAGGGGAAATCATATTGTTTTCCCTCAACTTAAGAACCTTCTAGAGGAGTCCCGAAATGTTACTCCCAATTCTTACTGTGCTGAAAAGATAGTTTAAAAAATAGTTTGCAAAACTATTAAAAAATTAATCTCTTTAGGGAGATTGTCAAGACCCAGAAGTGAAGTGACCTGCCCCCCTCATAGTCTGTACCTGCCTTCCTTCCCTCTCTTTCCCAATAGGCTTTCTTTGGCAGCCCTGAGGCCTATTTTAATGCTAAGATTTCTCTCCTGCCTTAAAGTCTATCCATTTGCTTATGACTCTGCCTTGGGGCATTTTTCTTCCCTCTTCAGCCAGTTAAAGTCTATTCATTCTTCAACTGTCACTTCACTTATGGTAGCTAGAAGCTCTGGCTCTAAAGACAATAAATGCACCAGATTCAAAGCCCAAATTGTACTGCTAGCTACTTCCTATGTCTCTTGCTCTTCTCAGAATCACCATCCTTTTCAGCCAAACAGGTATGAATACTAGTGCTTTCAACATATGGTTGATGAAAGGGTTATATAAACTATGCCTATTAGTGTCTCAACATAGGCCTATATGTAGGGAATCATGGCAATGTGTTATTATAGTCCTCAAAGAATTCCTTCCATGTCATGAGTGATGATTTTCATCATTTTCTAACGTTTGGATAGTTATTTCAATAAGTCAGTGTCTTTTTTCCTAAACTGGAATCTCCACCAGAGGCAAGGGTCCACGTTAAAAATTCAACACCTGGGCTTGAGCAATAGCACAACAGGAAAGGTGTTTGCCTTGTCCTCAGCAGAAAGGTGTTTGCCTTGTCCTCAGCAGACCCAGGTTTGATCCCCAGCATTTCCTATGGATTCCAGAACCTGCCAGGAGTAAATCCTGAGTGTTTCTAGGTATATCCCAAAAACAAAACAAAACAAGCAAACAAAGTACAACACCTAAGCAGAATATTTCCGAGGAATACATAAAAACAGTGACTGTCACAATAAGCAGACCTCAATAAACATTAACCCAACTGATAAGGCCAAATAATAATTGAAAAAGATATTCATGTTGCTCAGTCATTTTCAACTAAAAGCCCTTCTTCCCTGAAGAGGGCATCTGACAATATTTGGACTAGTGCCCAGGGGTCAGGGAGATAGGAGGAAGAAATGGTGTCACTGGACACATTAAATAGAAGCCAGGGAGTTTCTGAACATCCTCTCATGCATAAGATAAACTTCCCACAACAAAGAATTATCCGTTACATTAAAGCACTCGTGCTGAGTAGAGAGGTCCTAATCTATGCTTTTTTTTGCCATTTTACTCCACTTGATTAATTTACCAGTTGAGGCATAGCAGATAAATCCAACTTATGGTAATTATCCATACATTTTACCCACCTATTGCTCTAGATACAAGAGGCCATCCTTACCTCTCCCAGATTTTGTCTCTTGTTATAAAGCCTCATTTCACCTCATCTCTTTATCCAGTACAAGAGTAAAATATGGCTTGTGTACAAATTTGAAGGAAAGCACATATTCTGTGACATTTTTGTTCATTTACTCTTCTGTGTCACACATGGTTACATGGTTTGCTCTCTTCTATAGTGCTTTCAACCAATTCAGATACGATTATCACTATCTGGTTTTCGGAAAACATGCTTCAGGAATCATGCTCTAAACACATTTCAGCCAGTATTAAAAAAAAAAAAAAGAACAATGACTTATAATGTATGGTTTCTCATATTTAACACAGAAGTTGCACTTAGATGCAAGAAATCTTTCCCCAACAACAAAATAATCAAATATAGTGTCATATGGATAATCAAATATAGTGTCATATGGATGAGTTATGGGACTTCATAAAAGTATCTGGGATAACAAAACAGATTTGTTCTAAAATGGCTATTCAGATAACATCAAATGTACACAAATTCTAGTGTTTAATTTAAAGTTTAGAATTTACCATATTTTCTGGCGTATAAGATGACTTTTGAAACAAAAAATGTCAACCAAAAATCTGGGGTCGTCTTATATGCCGAGTATATCTTGAAAAATGTTTCAATATGCCGCTAAACGAAAATTGTCTGAATATTGCCACAAAACGAATTTTCCAACTCGATCCTGCACCAATCACTGCAAGGCTGCTCAAACCGCCTCTCTAACTCAGCCAACCCAAGCAAGCTTTTTATGCATGCAAATTGGACAATGTTCTGTACCCAAATCAACACTGTAAAAAGCCTGCTCAGATTGGCCAGAGTCAGAGAGAGGAAGTCTATTACAGTATAACCTTTGAACCTTTGCTTGTTGTGATTGGCTCACTGTGGTACATACAGTTGAAGCACTGGAACATTCTGTCTGATACAGTGAATATAGGCCTAAACCTATGTTTTAACTGCAAAGTTAGGGGTCGTCTTATACGCCAGCAAATATGGTAATATTGATTTGATTGCATAAAATGACAATTTTGTAGTGGTTAAAAATATGCCCAACAAAAATTATAAGCATTGTAATTTGGATGGTTATCAATATTGAATATGGTAATGAGGGAAAGCCATGTTGTTTTCCTTCAACTGAAAATCATCTAGAGGGGTCCCAAAATGTTACTCCCAACTCTTTTACTCTGCTAAAAAGATAGCAGAACTACAAGAGGTGGAGAAATAAGAACCCTTATACTTTTAATCAATCACATACAATGGTATGTTCACAATGACTGATGGGCATGTCAAATAGAAATTACAAGTGTTTACAAGCATATGAATAAATTGGAATCCTAGTACACTACTGACTGAAAGACACAATACTTTTGCCACTGTGAAAAAATCTGGCAATTTCCCCAAAACATCAACTCATCATGCAACACAATTCCACTCTATAAACCTCAAAGAACTGAAAACAGATCAATAAGAGCATATACCTATATAATACAAAAAGCTCTATTAATTTTATTCAAAATACTAAAACAGCTCAAGACTATATCAACAAATGAATAGATAAATGAATTGGGGGATAGCAAGATAGTGGAATATTATTTAGTCATAAAAATGAAAAGAACTGATAGATACTAAAGCAAGATGAAGCTTCAAAAGCAGATTGTTAAGTAAAAAAAATCACGTTATATTATTTCATTTCTAGAAAATAACCAGAATATATAAATCTATAGACACTAAATTTCAATTAAAACCTATTAGGAGCTGAGCAAAGAGAGAGATAGTAGCAGAATTGCTTAATAGGTAAAAGGTTTGACACATTAATACAGGTTATTATCTCATTTTTTATTAATTTTTTTATTTTTAATTATGAGAACAAAGATGCAAAGAAAGAGGACAAGGTAAAGTTACAGTGGAAGGAAAATCACCCATAAACAGAATTCTCAGTAGTCCCATTGCTGATATCTTAACTTTGAACTTTCAGCCAAAGAACATTAAGAAAAATAAAACAGAGCTCATGTACAATTACTTTGTCCCTCAAGTCCCCAGATTGTAGTACATAATATTTCTTAGCAGCACACAAAGCAATCTAAAGACATAAAACTTATGTAATTCCTTAAACATTGAAGGCAAAGTACTTTTTTATATTTCCATGCACATGCATATTAGTTTAAATTAACCTCAAAAGTTTAAGTTGGTTGTTTTTCTTAAGGATTAGAGTCAAAGAAGCACTGTAAAAACAGTATTAGAGTGGCAATTATTGTTTGCATAGGCCCACCAAAATATGAGGGACATGGAAAGGAAAAGCCTTGGCCTAAATACAAGGAGACCCTACCCCTGAAGTTTCCTGGCATAAGACCAACTCTAGGCTCCAGGCAAACTAGTTTGTCCAATCCAGGTCATTGTCTGTAGTGCCAATGCACTTTTATTTTTCACACAGTCTCTGTTGTTGGTATCATGTTTCTGTATTAAAGATCCTGGAATCTGCATATCCTATATTGCAGTTAGGATGGTGCAGAGAATCCTCTCGTTTCACCTCATAATTAAAGGGCAATGAAGAGAACCCTGTCCTGTAAGCAAGTCATTGTTGTTCAGTCTTCTTAGTGTTAAGGGAAGTCTTTTTTGAGAAGGTCGATGCCAGGGTAGGGTCTTCCCTGGTAGAGGATTGCTTCCAGGTGTTGTTATAAAAAAACTCAGATGTTTCATAGATAGTTCTCTGGTTCAGGAGGATGCCCATTCTTCTGAGGCCTGTGCCAGGTCATTATATCAATGTTCAGGGTGTAAGGTCCCATTGCACTATGAGATTTGTGTGTTCCAATCTCTATTAGATAAGAACTTATTTGTATGTATAGTATTTTCCCATATTAATGTGCCTATGCAAACAAGGAACAATGCCACGTGGTGTTATCGGTGTTTATGGGGGCCATAAGAACAAGTCCAACAATCCCCATGACATGGTTCAATCATAAGCATTAAACTGAGGGACTCTTCCACCAAAATTCCTTATTGAACAGCTCACAAAGAGAAGACAAGATAAAAAGTGGATAGAATTGTCACGGTAAAAGAATATTTAGAAAGAGTTACAGCTGTTAAAGAAAATACACATAAAATATTCAAAAGACATATGTGTCCATTTTATGTCTTTTGAAATAGTTGGGGGTTGTTAAATCCAATGTACCACTTTGGTGTGTGATTAGAACTGTGTAGTACTGAAGTTTAAAAGGGTGAATGTGGGGTACTGATGGTTGGGGGTGAGAGAGTTAAGGAGTATATTATCTCATTTAAATAAAGAGATGCATGTTTAGATATGGTATAGATATATTACCATACACTAAATGTTGTTGAAATGTTCACTTAACATATTTAAATAAATTATTTTAAAACAAATTTTAATTTATTTAATAAATTATTTTAAAGCATACCAAAGCCATAAAAATTGATATATTTGAAAGACAAAATATCTTAAAATAGAAATAGATATTATAGTCTAAATCATTTTATGTAATCTCTACCTTCAGTCTTAATATATCTATTTTAAAATAACTTATATGTCAATATATTTTGGAGAATATATAGAATATATAGAATTTAAAAATTATGTAGAATTCACTATCATTATTATTTATTTTTATTTAATGTTAGTGTTAAAGTTCTTTGATAACTTAAAAATAGTAATAAACCAAGATACAGTGCATTCCAGTAAGATTAACTAATATCAACTAAACACTTATTTTATTCAAGGCTTTTGATCTAAGTTTGTTTCTGCCATATAGAGAGGTAAGTTTGGGGAACCAAAGTTTGCAAGAAAGTAAGATAAGTCCATCAAGAGAGGTAAGTCTAGGGAACCAAAGATTGCAAAAATATCAGATAAAACTGTTTTTATTTCTATCCTTCCAACCATCTCAGACCAGTATAACTGACTCTTACTCAACTGACAAAGCCTGAATTTCCATGGACAAACTATATTTTTTAAATAATATCTTTATTTGGGGCCGGGCGGTGGCGCTGGAGGTAAGGTGCCTGCCTTGCCTGCGCTAGCCTAGGACGGACCGCGGTTCGATCCCCCGGCATCCCATATGGTCCCCTCAAGAAGCCAGGAGCAACTTCCGAGCACATAGCCAGGAGTAACCCCTGAGCGTCACAGGGTATGGCCCAAAAACCAAAAAAAAAAAAAAAATAATATCTTTATTTAAGCACCATGATTATAAACATGTTTATAGTTGGGTTTCAGTCATAAAAAGAACACCCTCCTACACTAGTGCAACAGTTCCACCACCAATACTCCTCATCACCCTCCTCTCCACCCTCTCTGCCTGTATTTGAGACAGGCATTCTACATTGTCATGATAGTTGTTAGTGTAAGCTTACCAAAAAGAGTGCTGAGTGCAGTTAGAGAAATAACTATATGGACAGACTTTAAAATGGCCTCCTTCTCCACACTAGTGTATCCATGAAAGAGCCTAGAATCCGTATTCCTCTCATCTAAACAACCTTTTTCCTTGCAGTAACAGACTCTTCTATTTATTGTTATACTATTAAATACAGAACCTGAATTAGTAACCTTGACCTTGTAAAGAAGTTCATTATTCCTAAAAGATTTGCAAATGATGACTTAACTTTATCTTATCTCTCTCTTATCTAGATCTACATTTCTCAAAGTGAGTGTGATTTTGCCACCCTAGAAGGATGTAGGAGTTAGTACTGGGTCCACCCAGAGGGAGGAAGGGATGGTAGATTCAGATGGTGGAATAAAAGTGGTGCTTTCTCGATGTTCACCAAAAAAGGAAGATTTCTAGTGGGATTGTGCTGAAATTTTTTCTGTAAAATTGGGGGTGAGCCAATTCTATTCTACACCTTCCTGAGCATTAATATAAAAAAGAGAGGAGCCACAATTTCAGGCTAATAATTTTAATAATAATAATAATAATAATTTTATTTTGTGCAAAATAATGCCAATTCTGGGGCCAGAGAGATAGCATGGAGGTAGGGTGTGTGCCTTGCATGCAGAAGGATGATGGTTCGAATTCCAGAATTCCATATGGTCCCCCAAGCCTGCCAGGGGTGATTTCTGAGCATAGAGCCAGGAGTAGCCCCTGAGCACTGCTGGAAGTGACCCCAAAACAAAAAAAATAATAATAATGCCAATTTCTTCATACCTATCAAGAGTCTCTGTGGTAGATGAATCAAAGATGAAAATATGGGTATATACATACTGGAATACTGTCAATTATAAGGAATGAAAAAAATCATGCAATTTTACTCAACTTGAATGGGACTGGAGGATGATATCATTAAGTAAAATGAATAATAAAAAAGGACAAATACTGAATGATCTTAATATCTGTAGTATTTGGAGGAAGAGGAGGAAATACAAGGTATCAAAAGGGAATACCAATATTATATTTGACTCTAGATCATAGGAATAAGGAGGACAGGGAAGGAAAGAGACTAAGTGGAGGAATAAGAAGAGATGGACATGAGGCCTTGACCACATGGATGGGATAGAAATGTGGCATATGCACATATCTAAACTATAGAGCCAACAGTACTATAAATATAGGATATAAATTAAAAAACCAAACTTTAAAATGTGTCAGGCAAGAAGGCAGATTTGGAAATGGAAGGAAACCTGGAGATACTGGTGGGAGAGAAGTCAATACTGGCAAAGGAACTGGCATTGGAACACTGTACACTTGAAACTCAACTATTGCTATCTATATAAGTCATGGTGCCTTAATATTTTTAATTCTAACATAAAAATTAGATTTTTTATATTTTAAAAAGTCCATATTATAACCAGCAAGAGAGTTGCCATAATCTCTAAAAATAAAGAAACCAAACCTAAAACCCTCAACAACCTGATTCATAAAATTAGAGCTAGATTCAAGTATCACCCCATGTTGAAAAAATATAGTCATTTAGAATCATCAATATTGAGACTAGGACATAAGTACAAATTTGATTCCTAGCACAGGAAGTTTATCTCATTGCTGAGGAAAGGTACTGACCTCTTTTATTTCCCTGGGATTTTTATGTGTTTGGCTTCTCCCAAAAGATCTAAAGAGGCAGGGCCACAGACAAAATACAAAAGAAACTAGCCAGTTGGCTTGGCCTCTGCTTCTTGATATTCATGGTGTAGAAGGAATCCATAGCAAAAATCCATCAATTTAACACCAAGAAAAAGAGAGAAAAATACTTAGTTAAATGCTCAATGTTCCCTTGTTCTGTCTTGTCATGACATGAAGAATGAAGCAAGTATGAGCAAATTATTAAAGAAAAAATAAGAGGGAATTAAAGATATAGCTCAGTGAAGTAGAAGGAATGTGTCACATGCAAGTCAAGTCCATGGCACTACATATGGTCATTTCAGCACTACCAGGAATGACCTTCGACTACAAATTTAGAGTTATCTTTGAAAACCAGCGTACATGAACCCCAAAAGTTTATCATGAAGTATGCTGATCATATATACCATGCAAAAATATTTGTTTCAACTCAATACTTTTCCTGATCAAGACTTTGGAGTCCAGTTTCCTAGCTTGAAAATTAATTTGACTTTAACTTTTTAAGAATAAAGACTCTAAAGAAGGGGAATTTTGTGTTTTCATAAAGAACATTTACATACAAACCAAAATATTTATTAAATGTAATACAACTGTACATCCAGCTACGAGAAAATTGGAAAATCAAGATGTCCTTCTGAGAAATGTAGAACCATTAAAATTCTCCCATGACAATTTATTTTCTGTAAATATTGCTAAATCCATTTCTAGTGGCTTCTGTAGCAACACACATCGTCATGATTCACTCAAGCTCATATCTGGAAACATGCATGTTCCACACAGTGCTGAGAAAGAGTAAAGTCACATTTTGCTGAGTCCACATGTCCCTTCTCAACCTATGTAAAAACCTTTGTAGAACACTCTATTTCTACAATGCCTTAAGATAGCATTGCAAAATTGGACAATGGCTGACAGCAATTATGTCCTGACCTTGCCAGACTTGGGTATTTTTTAAGTAGAAATTATCTAATGGTCATGAATACTTATTTAGTAAGTTTTTTTCTAGTGCATTGCAAGAAGCTCTCACTCTTCGGTACTGGTTTCTGCGAAATATCCCATCTCAAGTCTTCAATCCAACTTCTGGAGAAATTACATTCAAGTCTATATTTGGCCTTTCCAAAATGTTCAGTCTTTGAAAGTACTTTGTAATTATTTAACAACTTTCTCCTAAATCATCGTTTAGAGATAGGATATTGCTCTCTTGTTTTTGTTGTTGTTGTTGCTGGGTTTTGTTGGTATTGTTTGAGCTACAGCCAGTGATGCGTAAGGTTTAGTCCTGGATCTTCACTCTGGAATCATTCCTGATTAGGGCTAAGGGGACCATTTGAAGATCTGAAGATCAAGCCTGGTTTGAGCATTGGCCAGGCAAGCACTTTCCCCACGTGGTAATATCTCATAATCAATTGTCCTCTTCTTTTTTATCCCATCCTTTGAAAAAGAAAACCCTGGAAACCCTAGAGAAGTTGAAAGTTAGTGATCAAGATATTTTTTGGAGACAAAAATAAATCAAAAACTAGACTTTAAGATGAACCCTAGACCTGTCCCACATGACTCAGATAAACATTTGCATGCACAAAAAGGAGAGGAGCAGTAACTCTGAATCTTCCCTTCTGGTTTATTATAGTTCTTGATTTTTCCATTAGAGATACTCCTCTAAAGACCTAATTATATAGTCAAAGGTCTATTCTTGTTGCTTATTGGGAATAAGTAACAAATTAGTTACTAACATACTCATGAATTTTCATGTATCTGGAAAAATTGGTGTCAGTCACCAAAGAAATACCTGAAACAATACCAAAAAATCCAAGTCCAAGGATAGATTAATTTGAATAGTAGGAAGATGAAAATAGAATAAGGTGCCAGAAATATACATATTAAGAGGTACATTGATAAATCTTACCCAAAACAATACATAAAATATTCAACATGAGAAATCAGTTTCCCTCTATATGTACACTCTCCACATCAGAGCGTCCAAGCTCTGACCCTTAATTCTTAAGATTTCCAAACCTTCAGGCTTCTCTTGGCTGATTTAGCTTTATGAGGAACAACACGTCCTCAAGTGATAGGGTCCAGTGGTATTGAACTTTTCTAATAAACTCTTTCAACTATAATTATTACTATCAGAATTGTCTTTGTATTTTCCAAGAGCTTTGTCCACTATGAATCATTAGATGATTTTACCAGGAAATAGTTGTCTTGAGGTCTGTGAACAGTCATGAGATGGGAGAAATCAATATACATAGAGATGGAGTATTAATTGTGTTAAGGGTATTAATAATATGGTATGTGAGAAGTTTATTCCCAAAGAGAAATTCTGCTTGGAAGATTTCAAACTTTAGGGTAGGTTGGCATGGAAAAGAGGAAGAATAGAAAAGGTTACACTTTAGCTCTCTTCAACTCAGTTTATAAGCTGCCCATGTCCAGTCCACAGTCTGCTACATTCCAGTGAGTCTAGAAAAAAAAGTAGTGTGATCTATATTTAATAAACTGCTTGATAGACACCAGAACAATAATGAACAGTTAGTTCACAATTATGGAAAATAGCATGCCTTTAGGCCAAGTATTTTTTTTTTAAATATTGCTGGCAAGTAACTATTAGAGACACATTCCTCTCTCAGGAAGCAGGATTACTTTTCAGGGGAGTCAGATCTGTCACTTTTCAGCCTTGTGAGGTGAGACAAATTGTGCAGCTTCTCTAAGCCTCAGACCTTTATAAACCAGAAATAAATGCACCTCATTCACCAGATTTGGGTGACCAAAGGGTTATGCAGAAGTAGCAAACCACATAATTCAAGGCCTGATGTATAGTCACCAAACAGTGACAATCATAGTGGCTCTTCCAAGACATTTGGAGAGTGGAAATATTCATCTTTCCAAAGGCACTCGAAGGTACTGGTGTGATATGTGTATTGGCCAAGAGACTTGGAAACTCTTTGAGTTTGTGGATTTTACATTGCCCTTTGAGACAACTGGCAAATCTGTGAACTGTCTCAGTTTGGGAGACAGGAATGTCTGCCCTGGAGATAAGCTTTACCTGTCTCTGGCAGCACCAGGAGAAGGAGCAGAGGGCCTGGCCACCCCTGTGAGAAGACTTCTCCTCCCACCAAGTCAAGGGCATGCCCATTCCATTGTCTGTCCTTTTCCTGACCTCTCCTTTTTCAATATACCCAAACCCCTCCCTGAAGGGAGAGCCTGCAAGAGCCTGCCTGATCTCACCCCCAGGAGAGCTCTTTTGCTTTTAAAATGCCTTGCCCAGCTTAATTAGTAACCAGCTGCCCTCCACTGCCAGCTAACTGCTTGTCCTGACAGGATTTCCTTTTCATGCCAGCCAGAAGATGGGACTTTTTTAAAAGGAAGATTTTATTCCCAGCCTCTGCCCTTCCACCAATGACAGTGTCCCTCTTTGAAGGTTACCTGTCATCGATGGTCTTCATCACGAATGCAATGTACAGTGGACGATTGCCCTGATCTTGGTGAAGCTCATCATTCTGGAAGAGTTCTTAAAAAGAGCATTTGACATTTGCCGTCTTGTTTATTTCAGTGCTGAGGAAAAGGAGCCCCACGTGGCAGTTGACCCTCTCCAGTTCAGGGATGTGTCTTGTGAGTGGCACTTGTCAAGTAAACCTTGCAGTGATATTCAGCAAGCATGATGTGGAGAAAATGTTAATGAAATCCTGCCTCACTTGCAGGAACACATTTGAATAGAATCAAAGTCATATGTGATTTTTTTTTCTCATCTACTGAGTCTTCTCTGCATATATTAACCTTTTGCCAGCTAAAAAAAAAGGCAAAAAAGTATGATTCACTCATTCAATCATTCTTCAAAAATTTATTGAACACTCATTATGTACTATATTCAATTCCCTGCAGTAGGAATAAAAAATTGAATGGGCATAGATTCTTTTAGGCAAATAATCTATTATTTAACATTTTATGCTGAGAATCAAACTTCTTCATTTGTTAGAAACAAAGCAAAAAGATGTCATTCCTTTCTGTACCCTGTGCTTCATGTGAAAGTAGAGGAGCAAAGCAGGACTTTCGGGAAGAAGTATTGTGAAATTAAATTTGCTAGGGCATAGTGTGGACTTACACATGTCTGACAAAGGAAGAAAGTATGTTGCATGATAACAAAGAGATAAACAAAAAATCAGAATCAGTGGAATGATCTTGGAAATCTTTCAGAAGATAATATCCAGACTTATTACTGGTCAGTTTTTTAATCAAAAAGGGTCTGCAGTAGCCAAGGTAGGTTAGTCCTTTTGGACACTCTCCAACACACTGATATGTAGTGCTGAGAGAAATATGGCCAAGCCATGAGAGTAGTTCTAGGCACCATTTAGCAGAAGCTTTTGATCCTGAGCTTTTAGAGACTTCAAGTACATCATCATCATCTGATCCTCAGGCTACACGTTTCCATTGCTGAGTCAGAAAAACTAAATTGGAACTGACCAGATACAAATGATAGATCAAATGAAATACTCACCACAGTGTAAAGCCCCATCACCACCACCATTGCTAAGATTGTGGGGCATGGTGTGGCAGACCTCAAGCAACAACAAGGGCCCATTGTCTCAATGAACAAAAGAACGGGGAGCATCCTCCATACTCTAAGAACTGTCCTAGGTACTGATAACAGAGCTTTGAACCAGACAAACAAGAACCTGTTCTCATGAGGCTCTACCTATTAGGAACAGATAATATGAATGATGTAGCCTAATTTGTGATAAAGATAAGGAAAAAATAAGAGATTAATTAGAGAGTAACTTATGGATGACTCTTACATTGGTTCAGATTTTATTGCAGACAACAGTATCCACTCTGCCCCATTAAAGCAGGAATGGATTTTAAACATGGAATTTAGAGATTATAAATTACTAAAAGGACTGGTCGACCAGGTTCTAGACTGACATTACAAGAACAATCCACAATTTCTTCACAGTTTGAGGCTCTTATATTAGGAAGGCACAATAACCCTGCTGATTGCAGAACATTTCCAGTCTCCAATGCAATTAAAACAGTTGCTACAAAACCATCAAATCAGGAAGCTGTTTTTAGTTGCTACGTATTGTTGCCATAGCTACAACTGCTTACTCCAGATTCATAGCACTCCCTCTGGCCACAATCCAGGTCAGAAAAATGATGCTCAATTCTGTCAAAATGGAGACCCTCAAAGCCATAACATGAGAGTCCTGCAAATCCATGTGGAAACAAAACCATTTCTTGTTTCTAATCTCTAAAATATCTTGGAAATTTAAGCTTTTATTCAAAACTTTTGCAAAAATATGCTGAATTGATGTTAAATTTATATAAGTTAAATTTAATCTATAGTTACTACCTCATCATTTTGGAATAATAATAGTAGAATACCCTTGGGTAGTTGACATTTCAGATAAGGCTATGTGGAAAACCAGAGGAGAAACCTTTCCAGGCAGAGAGAAAAACAAGAATAACACTTCAGACAGTAATTGTACATGATTGAGAAATTGGAGAAGTTAGCAAAAGTGGACCCAAGCAGATATCATAGGATAATAGTTGAGAGTCTGACTTTTATTCAGAATCCTGTGAAACCATAGAAAATAAAATACAAGTTCTTTATTCTGACCTCAAAGTAGAAAATGGACTCTCCTAATGTATGTATGTATATATATATATATATATATATATATAAAACATACATCTATCTATATAAATGAGGTAAAACAGAATATTCTTTACACGTAGAGATTATAGTGGCTGAGACCAGGGCCTTAACTGCAGATATGAAGTGGACATATTATCTGTCAGGGACTTTCAGAATGAATTAGATATATATGATGTTACAGAAAGAGAAACACTGAGAGTTAAACTGACTTTTCTATTTAACCAAAGGGTAAATGATATTCCTCCTTCCAAGTTGAGGAACAATGAGAAAGATCTGTCTAAAACTTTCCATAACAACACAACAAATTTTTGAAGCTGAAAAGCCAAATTATGTATACATGTTGGAAAGAGATCCAGTCAAAATAGTGTGCTCTGCTCTCCCAAATGGATACAGATACCATTCTTCAATTTACACTTAAGTTTCTAGAATAGAGGGTCTAAAACTTCTGTGTAAGAAATTCTGGCCCAGGTGGGATTAATTACTGAGAGTAAAATCAAGGTTTCAATGATAGGAGATATTAGCAGAAGTACAGAATAGTTTTTTGAATTGATGTCTAATCCTTGTGAGTTACAAGAACCTTGAGATAAAAATCACATGAATTTAGGATTGTGGAAATTTCAAACTCTAGACTGTCATTTTAGCATGGCAAAATAATACTCAAGTCACCAACTTCCTTGTCCCTCCCCTTGTTATTTCTTCCTACCCACCTCACTATCATAACATTTGTAAAAATGTGAATGATATTTTTATTAGTATTTATTGATAGTAAATAAAAATTATGTACAAATTAAAATGTACATTTTGTTTAAAAATACAAATACAAATATTTTTGTGATCATCTGGGAGTTACCCAAAAGAATAAACTTAGAAACCCACAGTTCTTGACAAAGCTATAAACTCATCAACATATAAATAAACTAGCAACGCTTTTTATGTCTTAGAGACAGAAAAAAGGCCATGTCTGCACCCAACCTCACTTAAACAATCAGGACTCTTAGAATAACCCTGTTGCTGGGGCAGGAGCAAATAATCTCTTATTCTCCCAACTCATTAAATCCTCCACATAGCTTTAGCACTCTCCATGGGCACATTGATGCCAAAGCAGAAAAAGATTTAATTTTGGGTTGCTAGATTTTTACTTTTCTGTAGTTTATAAAGAAGCAGGTGTAGTCATCTGGACTATTAGGAAAACAAAAAGAGAAAGTTAACATTGTTTATTTTACCTGCTTCATATCTTGCTAAATTTTAGTGGAAGACAGCTTATAACTTTCCCTTTGAGTGCTCATATCTCAATTACCTTCAAAGAAAGTCCTTCTAAAGGTACTTAACTCTTAAAAATAAAATTATTTTGCCATATAGGGTACTCTACATCTAAAAATTTTTTAGCCTTTTTTCTACCTTAAAAACAGTAACAACAACTGTAAATATATGTTGTAGTAAATCTAAAAGTAAATATTTAAGCTGTGAAATGGATCCTTTGTGGGTGATAGAGTGACGGACAATGGTCCAGTACTTTCAAGAGTTGAAGATTGTCAGGACAATCTGTCAACTGATAAAGGAAAGTTGGACAGTGTGAAATGATTGATTCTTTTAAAGGATATGTTTAATAAAATAATTGGTTCATAAGTAACCTGGAAATTTTGGTCAGTTTCTCTGCTATCAATAGGAAGCTATCAATTTAGTCTCAGTTTTCATTTATAATCCAGTCTTGATAAGTGTCACACTGAACAGTAGGCAGGAGAAAGCAGATGTATGGGTCACAAAAATTGTTATTTTCATCACTAGAGAGGAAAATGGTTTCATGTGTAACTTTTCTTTTCTGGGTAGATATCTATCTTTAGCACATCTCTTGAATATGTCAATGAATCATGATATTCTGAACTCTTGTACATTCAAATTCTATGAGCATCGTGGTTGTCTCTATAACATTTATCCTACTTCTTTCTTACTGAGAGAAAACAATGGTATATGGAGTGATGACCTTAAGTACAAGATGGTCTCAGCTGATTATGGGTAATCAACCCATTTTTCAGAGACTAAGAAATAACATTATGATCTTGATTCTGGGCAGTAAAATGGTACAGACATTTCCAGGCATATTCTCTTGATTCTTATGGAGTACAATGGGAAACCTGTTTTCTCTTTTTCATTGCATGTGAGTAAGGAGGTAACCAAATGCTACTGGTAACATATTTATGAACACAAAGTAAACCAAGGTGGGAATGAAGTCAAAAATTACAGAGCAGAATGAAGAAACTGAGAGAACCTGCCCTTTGTATAAGATTTTTGAGTCACTAAGTCAGCTTAAAATAAAAACCACTTGACTTCTAAATTAACTATTATTACAATGTTATAAATATTCTTGTTTAGGACAGTTTAAATGTATTAGTATGGCTCCTATATATGAATTCTAATGATGTGAATGCTGGCATCAACTACATTGAAAAAGAATTTTTTTAAGGATATCATTTTTCTAAACACCAATTTTAACACCCCTTGTAATTAAAAATAAGTAATTAATTAATTTTATATTAAAATGTCTGTAGTCATCCTTCTCACTATATAACTAAAAAATAACAAGAGAACAGAGATGATATCATATAGTTTTCCCCTCATAAATCAGGCTCTCATTTAGGAAAGCATTTTACAGCAAACTTACCCGTTAAGTACATGAATACACCTTTTAGTTCATGTCATGTGGTTTATATTTAGATGAATCTTTTTCTCTTGTGTCCTATTTACTCTTGGGATTCTCTAATCAAAATCTCCATAGAAATAACTGGAGTCAGGTTATTAAAGTGGAGAGGAAAGCCCCATCTATCCATGCCTTCCTGCTCTGTAATTGATCACCTCTTTTACCACACAACTAGTGAACAACCCTATTCTAACAGGGCCTGGGTTGGATATGAGACTTCCTATGCACTATGGGATTCCATAACCACTAAAAGCATGGATTCAAATCTTCATGCTTCCATTTATTGGCTTTTGTGTGAAATACTTAACCTCTAGAAGCTTCCATTTACCCTTCTGTAAGTGAAGATAGCAGGTGTATTTACCTCAAACCATTATTCTGTGGATTATATAAGAATGCATGCATAGCACTTAGCTTAGTGCCTGGCATGTACAAAGTACTTAAGAAAAGTTATTAATATTCACTTTGTGGTGAAAGTGATCAATGAATTTTACCTGGAAAAAAGATGTTGGCACTTTAAAAAGGTACATGTGGGGGAAAAGTATGTCTTGATAAACCAAATTATTATCTAAATGAGGGGTATTAGGAGAGAGCTGTTTGTGGAGAACATGCTGAGTGGTCTATTCCTCTTATTATTTTTTTGAGCCACACCTCGCACTGCTCAGAAATTCATAAATTGCTCCTGGCTTGGGGGTCATATGGGATGATGGGAATTGAAACCACGTCCATTCTGGGTCTGCCGTGTGCAAGGCCCAACTACTGTCTCTCTGGTCCCTCCTTATTCTTCTTAACATATATTTCTTTTCTCCCTCACAAGGAATTAGTCAGAATTCTTCTCCCCTCCTCCATAATACTAACATTTCAGAATTAATTCTTGCATATGGATATTAATGTAATAAAAAGCTACAACAGGACAATAATTTACGTTTGATATTGAAACATTCAAACTATCTTTTGTAAAGGTATATTATAATGAATAAAGGGGACATTTACATAACCTGCATGCATTGATTCAATGATAAGAAATTCAATGGTCAGAGAAATGGTAGAGCATATAAGGCACTTGCGTTGCACATGGCTTCAATTCCCAGCATCTCTATTGTCATCCAAGTTTACCAGTAGTGATCCTTAAACAGAGAGTTCAGAGTAAAGTAAGCCCTTAGCACCACCAAGTGTGACCCCAAACAAACAAAAAATCAAGGAACTGTTATAAAGGTAATATAAAATGATACTATGGAAAGGGCATCTTTTCTTACTATCTGAGTGTGACCTTGATACCCACCTGGTGACAATATTCTCATTTATCAATTGAGCTCTTTGGGGTGAACCAGTGTTTTGCATCATGTCCTCCCCAGAGCCTGGTTAGGGATTAACAAGAATGTGAATGAAAGAGAATGACTGGAGAAGAGGAGGAGGAGCACAAAAGTTCCATTTTGAGGGCCCCACATTTGCTTTAATGGGCATGTTTCCTGATCATATCTATTAGTTTCAGTGCTTCAATAGTGTGAGCATGCACACTCAACGGCTTGACTTTAGGTTTCTTCCAACTCTAATTTGCCAATCCTTCCTGCACAATCCAAACTCTATATTTCTATGAAAAAAGAAGGCAATGCTATCAGCCATGCTGCCCCCACTCTTTCTGTGACAGCAAGGTCTGGAATGCCAACACTTTGTTGCTCTTTACAAGACACTTAGAACATGTGGTTAATGGGCCCGCTAAGGTGCTAGGATGCTGGCAGTTCAGAAAATAGTTGGGAACCTGGCCCTGAAAGCAAGAATAGTGACACTTGGCTTGGATGGCTGCACACGTTTCCTGAATTACCTTAAAAGTTCCTGGAGACCTCTCTATCAATCCTCTCTTAAGCTGGAGGCTAGATCTAGCCAGCATGGGGTTTGGGGAGACCCCATGTGAAAAGCCTTCTCCCTAACTTGGGTGCAATGGGAGCCTTGATAGGCCCCCAGCCTTCCCCTCTTCTGCCCCCGGCCTCCAGGCCTTCTGGGGTGGCAGCCCAGGTGGCCAGACAAGGTGGGTGTCGGGGGGAATCCCTCCTGAATGAGGTCCCAAGCTATCCCCGACCTTCCCCAGCTCTAGGGTGGGAAGGGCACAAGGTGTAGGGCGGGCAGATCCTGACTTCTGGCTCTCTATCGATCCTCTCTTGAGCTGGAGGCTAGCTCTAGCCAGCATGGGGTTTGGGGAGATCCCATGTGGAAGGCCTTCTTCCTAACTTGGGTGTTCTGGGAGCCTTAATAGGCCCCCAGCCTTCCCCTCTTCTGCCCCCGGCCTCCAGGCCTTCTGGGGTTCCAGCCCAGGAGGCCAGAAATGGTGGGTCCTAACTTGGGGTGTGCTGGGATTTGCTCGGTTGAACTAAGTTTGTCACTGGCAATTTCTGACCAGTCTACATATGGAAAACCAGCCGAGGGCTAGTGCCCCCGTGCTCACTGCATGTATAAAGAGTATTCCTTATCCTTATGTTATGTTTTGCAAATCCAGAATGTCCATTTTGTATTCTGCCCTTCCCACATTCCTACAAAGCTCATTTTTACTCTTTAACTCTCTCACCCCCCCCAAACACCACTAACCCACATTACTCTTTTTAACTTCAGTACTACACAATTCTAATCACAGACCAAAGCCATGCATTGTATGTAACAACCCCAAACTGTTTCAAAAGACATAAAATGGACACATATTTCTTTCAAATATTTCGTGTTTGTTCTCTGATAGCTATAAGTCTTACTAAATATTTTCTTATACAGTGACGATTCTAACCACTTTTTATCTTCTCTTTATGAGTTGTTCAACAAGGAATTTTGGTGAAAGAGTCCCCCAGTTTAATGCTTATGATTGAACCATGTCATGGGGATTGTTGGACTTGTTCTTATGGCCCCCATATACGCCAATAGTGCCACGTGGCATTGCTCCTTTTTTGCATAGGCACATTAAAATGGAAAAATACTATATATACAAATGAGATCCTATCTAATAGAGATTGGAACACACAAATCTTGTAGTGCAAAGGGACCTTACACCCTGAACATTGACATAACGACCTGGCACAGGCCTCAGAAGAAAGGCCATTTTCCATTCACCCCTGAACCAGGGAAGCCATCCACAAAACATCCAGGTTTGTCTATAACATCACCTGTAAGCAATCCTCTACCACGGAAGACCCTACCACTGCTCAGATATCGACCAGCTCAAAAGAGACTTCCCTTAACACTGAGAAGACTTAACAAAAACAACGACCTGCTTACAGGACAGGGATCCCTGCATTGCCCTTTAATTGTGAGGTGAAACGAGAGGACACCCCACATCCTGACTTTAATGTAGGATATGCAGATTCCAGGATCTTTAATACAGAAACATGATACCAACAACAGAGACTGTGTGAAAAATAAAAGTGTGTTGGCACTCCAGACAATGTCTTGGATTGGACGATCTAGCTTGCCTGGAGCCTAGAGTTGGTCTTATGCCAGGAAACTTCAGGGGTAAGGTCTCTTTGTATTTAGGCCAAGGTTATTTCTTTCCATGCCTTTCATATTTTGGTGGGCCTATGCAAACAGAAATTGCCACTTTAACACCATTTTTACTGTGCTCCTTTGACTCTAATCCTTAAAAAAAACCCACTTAAAATTTGAGGTTCACTTAAGCTAATATGCATGTACATGGAAATGTAAAAAATATTATGCCTCAAATGTTTAAGGAGTTATGTAAGGTTTATGGCTTTAGATTGCCTTGTGTGCTGTTAAGAAATATTATAATGTGTTAAATCTGGGGACTTGAGGGACAAAGTAATTATACATGGATTCTGTTTTATTTATCTTAATGTTCTTTGGCTGACAGTTCAAAGTTAAGATATCAACAAGGGGACTTCTTCTGAGAATTATGTTATGGGTGATTGTCCTTCCACTGTAACTTTACCTTGTCCTCTTTCTGTGCATCTTTGTTCTCATAATTAAAAATAAAATATTAAAAAAAAATTCCTGGAGTTAAACTTTGAGTGCACAGTATATTCCCCACTCCACCCTACTCCAGCACTCCAGAGAAAACATATTAAAGAGATCCTAACAAATGCCAACAATTTGATTGTTTCTATGTCTAATCCCTATCTTCTAGAATCTGAGATAGAGTTGATTGGACCAAATGGGTTTAGCTGACCATGAGTTTCATTGATCAGAAATAAGGGCAAAGAGATAACTGATGAATTTATATTGTACATGTTAGAAGCCAGGGTTCAATCCCAGCACCATGGAGTCTGATTCAAAACCAAAAATACATAAATGTAATAAATAAAATAAATATGTACTTGAAACTTTAATTTTCATCAAATCTCAGTTATAGATTTTCCCTTAGATAATTTAGTAACTGAAACTTCTTGATATTATTTCTTTTATTCAATTATGAAGTAGTTTAAATATGGAAATAAAAATACGCATGCACCCATCATTCAGTTTTGTCAAAGCTTAACACTATTTCCTTTACCCAGGAGAATTTCAGCTTACAAAGCAAAGCAAATTAAATATATGATGAACCCCTCTTTAATCTTTTTTTTTGTTTTCACATTCCTCACCAGAAAAGTAATTATTATTTGGTGCTTTTCATTTTCAATCACATTTTTTATTTCATAGTACATATTATATACAATGCATATAATACATAATATCTGTAATAGTAATTCTGAAATAATATATAGTATTACATAATAATTATACACTATAAAATACTAAGATTATATTACAAATATTCTATAGATAATATTGAAATAAATATATTTAATTCTACAACTTATGTTTTTCCCCCAAAGGTTCTGCTTTTACAGTTTAATTTTACATCAAAACAATGACCCTAAAATAGTTTAGTATTTTTGTATGAATTTACTTCAACTTATCTATTTTCCAGTGAATAACAACTAAATTTTTATACACTTTTATTAATTACAATTGTCAATCTATAAATGATGCTAAATTTAATGTTCTTGGGTTATCAAGCAGTGTTTAGGGGGACCAGAGGTCAATCCCAACAATATTAAACTAGTTAGTCTCAGTGCTAGAGACCAAGAGTGCAGAACTGAGTGGGTTTTGTGGTGTAGGGGTCAGAAAGGCTGTGCTCAGGGGCCTAGGGATGCATACAGCAGTATTCCAGGGTCCATGAGGCACCAGAGTTTAAATTCAGGTTTAAAGCAAATGCTTTGCACATGGCCCTGTCTGATGAGCCATCTGTTTGGCCCCTAAATTGAACATTCTTATCTCAATGTGGAAAATTTCTCTGAATGGTAGAGATTTTCAAGGATGTAAAGTAATTTCATTACATTTTTAGTTGGCACTATCATATGACTTTCCAAAATAGATGCTCCATTTTACACTCCTTCTAGCAGCAGCAACTATTTTCTTGCTTCATATCCTCACCAACACTTGGTACTGGCAGATTTTTTTTTCATTTTTTTTATAACTAGACATACAAGAAAAATTTTATTTCATTGTGGTTTTAGCTTTTTCTTGATCACTAAGAAGATTGAATAGCTTTTTAAAACAGGCATTTTTGCCATTCATGGTTTATCATTGAATTTTCATACAGTTCTTATTATTTGCCTATTCATCTATTGACATATTTTTCTTACTGTTTTATGGGAATTCTTGGGATATTCTAAATATTCCTCTACTAGTAACATTTATATTAAAAATATCTTTTCTATTGTGATATATCATTTGTCTTTATTGTACAAAACATCCAAAGGATCTGAATCTATCAGTATTTTCTTTTTTGATATATTGTTCTCGTG
Organism: Suncus etruscus; assembly: GCF_024139225.1. NCBI lineage: Eukaryota > Metazoa > Chordata > Mammalia > Eulipotyphla > Soricidae > Suncus > Suncus etruscus. The sequence goes on from NC_064849.1 coordinate 126,991,076, forward strand.
CCTTATTTATTAAATCTTTGGCTATTTTAAAGCCATAAGAATATTGGCACATATTTTCTTACATATATCTATAGTTTTACAATTTTAAATACCCATTTGAATTTGAATTTTTATGCATAGAATGAGGTATAATTTTATCTTTCTCCATAGGAATAATTCATTGTTCAGTGCCATTTATCTCTTAAAATATTATTTTTCCACTAATTTACAATGCTATTGGTACAATATATTAGCTATTGAAAGATCAAATCTCCATAAGATTGCATGTGTCTATTTTCCTTATGATACTCCTCCATTTGAAATATTTCAGCTTTTAATAAGTCTTGATAATCTAGTATACAGCTCACCTCAGGAAGCTCACCACAAAGAGTGATGAGTTTAATTAGAGAAATAACTACATTTTGAACTGTCCTAATAATGAGAATGTATGAGGGAAATGGAGAGCCTGTTTAGAGTACAGGCAGGGGTCGGGCGGGGAGGAGGGAGACTTGGGACATTGGTGATGGGAATGTTGCACTGGTGATGGGTGGTGTTCTTTACATGACTGAAACCCAAACACAATCATGTATGTAATCAAGGTGTTTAAATAAAAAAAAAACTGTATTATGAACCTTATAAAATACAGTGTTTAAATAAAATAATTTTTAAAAATCAAGTAAAAAATGTAACTTCTATTAAAACTATTGCAATTATGTTGTAAAAAAAAGGCAACTTCTGTATAATGCTACTCTTGAACTTGTTTTGACTATTCTTGGCCATTTTTTATATAAACTTTAGGATAAGACATAGGATAAACAGTTTTACAGCCAAGGATGCCAGGGATCAAACCTGAGTCCATCCTGGCATGCCACTTGCAAGGCAAATGCCCTACTGTTGTGTTGTCACTCTGACCCCTGAATTTTCTCCTTAAGTATGTGCTTTGTATATTTACTGCATTTCCCCTTCTTTTTGGATACCATGTTTATAAATTTGTTAAATAGCATTGTTAGAATCATTATAATAAATAAAAATGTTTTACTCTACTGTAATTTTGTAGTTAACAATAGTTAGACAAGATTACAATAGTATTAGCATTTGTGATTTTTGATGTACAAAATTACTTTACATTCAACACCACCAAAATACCCAGATACTCCACCACTGTTTCTATATTTCTTCTCATCTTCCTATTACTTCTTACTTCTTTCTTTTGGGGCGGACACACCCAATGACGCTCAGGAGTTACTCCTGGCTATGCGCTCAAAAATTGCTCCTGGCTTTGGGGACCATATGGGACGTGGAGGTGGGGGGATCAAACTGCAGTCTGTCCTAGGATAGTACTTGCAAGAAAGATGTTTTATCGCTAGCACCACCACTCCGGCCCTTTGTATTACTTCTTTATTCCATTTTTCATGGTGCTTATTACATCTTAGTGTTTCCATTAAAAGCTCCAATATTTTAAACTCATGGACATTTTGAACTTTAAATTCAACTACAGAGCACTAACATCCTTAAAATATTAAATCTGGCCATGCACAGAAATGTGTCTAAATCTATTCTAATATCTTTCAATACATTTTTGTCAATTTTTAAAAAATATCTTGAATATGTTATATTAATTTCCAAGAATCTAAAAAATTTTTATTTAAAAACAATAGTTACAAGATTGTTCATAATACAGGTTTTAATTTTTTACAGATAAAGTTGTTGATGATTGAGTTATAGTCATACTATGTCTAACAACCTTCACCAGTGCACATCTCATACCACCAATGTCAACAGTTTTCCTTTCCCCCTCTCTGATGCCCTCTTCCCTCCCACCCAACCTCTCCTGCCTGCCTTTGGGGGCAGGCATTTTTCTTCTCTCTCTCTCTGTCTCTCTCTGTCTCTCTCTCTCTCCCACACACACACACTCTCTCTCTCTCTTTTCTCTCCTCTCTCTCCCCCTCTGTCTCTTTGTCTCTGTCTCTCTCCCTCCCTCCCTCTCTCCCTTCCTCCCACTCTTTTCTTTTGTGACATTGTGGTTTGTACTACTGCAAATGAAGGGGTGCCATGAGTGACCTTTCCATTTTTGACCTCTACCTTCTCTAATGCAACTGAACTCTCTGCTCTTTGTGGCAAGCTACCTACCATGGAATGGTCCTTCTGATTTTTATCTTTATTGTCTCTGAATATAAACCCCATAGTCTTTTATTTTTCTTATATCCCAGTTATAATCAAGAATATTCTATGTTTATACCTCTCCCTCTGACTCATTTCATTCAGCATAATACTCTCCATGTCCATCCATGTATAAGCAAAATTTACGAATATTTTAATGGTTATATAGTATCCCATGGTGTAAATATACCAGTTTCTTTAACTACTTATCTCTTGTCAGTCACCTAGGCTGCTTCCAGATTCAAATATTGTGCTATGAACAACATAGGAGTGTATTTTTATAATTCACTTTTAATTTTAGTGCATGATGATCTAAAAAGGTAGTCGATAAAATTTGTATCATCTTGATTTTTGGAGGTATGTTTTGTGGCCTAGCACGTAGTCTATCTCGAAGAATGTCCCATTTGCAGAAAAATGTGGGGGATGGAGAGCAATAGATAGATAGATAGATAGATAGATAGATAGATAGATAGATAGATAGATAGATAGATAGGTAGGTAGGTAGGTAGATGATAGATAGGTAAAGAAAGGTAGATAGGTAGATAGATATATGATAGATAGGTAAAGGTAGATAGGTAAAGGTAGATAGATAGATGATAGATAGATAGATAGATGGATAGATGGATAGATAGATAGATAGATAGATAGATAGATAGATAGATCCCAAGCCACTTTCTTCCATTTCTTCCTTCAGAGCCAGTGTATCCTTGTTGAGTTTCAGCCTGGTTGACCTATGAAGGGGTGACAGGGCAGTGTTGAAGTCTCCCATTATTATTGTGTTGTTATTAATATTTTTCTTCAAATCTGTCAGCAATTGTTTTAAATATTTTGCTGAACCCTCATTGAGTACATAATTTCTTCCTGTTGTACAAATCCCTTGATTGTTAAGGAATGTCCATCTTTATCTCTTACAACATTTTTAACCTTAAAGTCTACTTTTTCTGAGTTTAGTATGGCCACCCCAGCCTTTTAAAGGGAGTTGTTTGCTTGAATGATTGCCCTTCCACCTTTGACTTTGAGACTGTTTGCACTGACTATTCAAATGTGTTTCTTGTAGGCAGAATAATGTTCAATTCAACGTTTTGATCCATTTGGCACTCTATGTCTCTTAAATTTTGTATTTAGGCAATTGACATTGAGAGAGATGATTGTTATGGGATTGTTACCTTATTGTAGGAGTATTTTGTGTTTATTGAGTCTGCCATGGCTTAGAGTTGATCCTTCAGCTCTTTTTTTTTTTTTTTTTTTTTTTTTTGGTTTATGGTTTTTGAGCCACACTTGGTAATGCTCAGGGGTTACTCTTGGCTATTTGCTCAGAATTTGCTCTGGCTTGGTGGACCATATGGGATGCCAGGGGACCAAACCATGGCTAGCATGAGCAAGACAGATGCCTTACCCTTTGTGCCATTACTTGGGCCCCTTCAGCTTTTCTTATAAGGTTGGTTTTGAGTCTTAAAAATTCTCAGCTGTTGTTTATTCATGTAGCTGTGTATTCTTCCTTCAAATCTGAAAGAAAGTCTGGTTGGGTGAAGTATCCTTGGCAAAGCATTCATTTCATTTTGTCACCATATCTCACCACTGCCTTTGGGCCTTGAGAGTTGATTGTGATAAATCTGCTATAAATATTAAGGAGGCTTCTTTTTATATAATTTCCTTTTTTGATTGCGCTGCTTTCAGTATTCTATCCCTATCTGTGGTTTTCATCATTGTGACTATTATGTGTCTTGGGGCGTTTTTCTTTGGATCTCTTTAAGGTTGTATTCTTCGGGCATCCAGAATATTGTTGCGTACACTCTATAATTCTGGGAATTTCTCAGAAATGATATTCATAACTATTGATTCTTCATTGGGTGTTTCTTCCTGGGTCTCTAGGACTCCAGTGATTCTAATGTTGTTTATATTGAATTTATTCAAGAGTTCTATTGTCCTGTTCTCTTTCTTTGAGGATTTTTTTCTAGCCTTGCTGTTGTATGGTGGTGTTATCAACTCATCTTCTATATCACTGATTCCATCCACAGCAACTGTTACTCTGCTGGTGAGGTTTCCCAGTGATATTTTTATTTCACCAACCCTGTTTTTTAGTCCTGATATTTCTGTTTGAAGTTTTTTTTTTATTTATATTATCATTTTTTCTTGAGATTTCTGGGCTGTTCATTCCTTCAATCCTCTAAGTTCATTAAACATTTGTAACATTTCCTCTCTAAAGTCCTGACCAGAAATGTTATTTAGGTGGCAGGTGTTGGTTTGATCTCCAGAACTAGCTTCTTCAGTCACAAGGTGTGGTGGGGTTCTGCTTAGCTTTCCCATTGTGAACTTGATGTACAGACTATTACTAAGTGTTGTTGTGTAGTTCCTTGACTGAAAGAAATGCACAGCTACAGATTATAACGAACTAGCTGAATTCTTGCAGTTCTCACTCTACTGAGCTCAAGCTGGGGACTTTCTCATTTTAAGTTTCATGATGCTGTCTTGGGATCCACCAAACTCCCCCTTCTGCCTCAGTCCTTAGTGGTGCAGATCGCTTACCTTATGACTCTTGAACCTACAAATTTTTGCTATTCTTTTTAAAGATTATTGTTTTTAATTTTTTTTTGCAGTAAAACCTTTGAGGATGTTCACCTTTGTGGACAAGGATAAAGAGTTTGGTAATAGCATCTGGGACTTATTTGCCCAATGGTAGGCTATGCAACTAGCAAACAGTCCCAGCTCTTGATCCTTTTTAGGAAACAACTTACCTAAGATTACATCTCTTTCCTGGGGAGTCCACTATAAAATATTTATTGATAGGAAATAAGGGTTCCTCATCTGGGACCAGTTCGATTTCCTCTGAAAGATTATGGCTGCTCTAAATCACCCCTATCAAAATGTTTATTGACATTATATCCCAGCTCGTCTTTTTCTCTCTGTTACTACTTCTCTCCTGTTCCCAGTATCAACCTAAAAGTATGGCTTCTTCAAGGCTACTGTTTCTTGCAGGTTTTGCTTCCTGGAGAGCCAAACCTGAAAGAATCCCTGAAAGACTGACACTAAGGTAAAATTTTGGCCATTTTTTTCCTGACTAGCCATGAAGGCCCATCACTGGTACCAGGTAAAGGTGAAATTGTTCAAATTCTTGCTAGTAAGATGAGAGAGTGTTCCATGAAAGAACATAAAAAAAATGATTCACTGGATATCAGAAAACGATGAATAAAAAAATGATGAGAACAGTGGAATTAGATAGTTTATGCCACTAAGTTTAATCTTTTTGAAAAATAATACCATTGAGATTAATAGAATTTTCAATGAAAAATCCAGTGTGGCAGGCACTGGAGCTATAATATGGTGGGTAGCGTGTTTGCATGCATGGCCAACCTGGATTCGATCCCTATGCTTGATCCCCCAAGCCTGCCAGAAGTAGCACCTGTGTGGTGCTGATGTGTCCCCAAAACAAACAAGCAAACAAAAACAAAAACTCAGTATGACAGTCTAAAGACCCTCATAATAACATGCAAAATGACTCCTATCTTGCAGCCTGAGGGAAAGAGGAAAGAAGCAACTTGACTTAACACTAAGAATAGCAAAGCTCCAGAGAAGTTTGTGCTTTCACTTACACAGGTCAGCTGAGTTCAGATACACCTGAAACTATTTTTTCTATTCAAATACTTGCAGCAAAGCTAACCTGTTCCTGCCAGTGGTCCTCAAACTATGGCTGTTGGGCCACATATTGTATTTGTTCCTGTTTTGTTTCTTCATTTCAAAATAAGGTATATGCAGTGTGCATAGGAATTTCTTCATAGTTTTTGTTTTTACTATAATCCAGCCCTCCAACAGTCTGAGGGACAATGAACTGGCCCCCTGTTTAAAAAGTTTGAGACCACTCTAGCCCTTTTCTCTTGCATATGTGAAAGCTTGTTCTCTCTCTTGTAGCACATGCATGAGTGCGAATACACAATACACAGACACACAAAACACATTCTCTCTCTTTCTCTCTCTCTCTCTCTCACTCTCTCTCTCTCTCTCTCTCACACACACACACACACACACACACACACACACACACACACACACCTTGTCACCTGCCTCCACCACACAACAAAAGTTATCAATAAGCTTTACCTCACCAGAGACATGATTAATCTAAGTAAAAATTTGGGTCAAAAGGAGACCCAGCACTCATGTACCAGCAGAAGAAGGAAAGGAGGCCCTGACCACATTTCTCAGGAAGCTGGCTCAGAGAAACAGGGAGTTGAAGAATGGAGTATCTATTAAATTAGGGCACTGTGGCAGGACAAACAGGTAAGGAGACTGGACAAATACTTTGTTAGTGGTTCCCAGAAATAAGAGAAAGTGATGATTCTTGGGTTCACTAATAGGGCCTCTTGGTCAAATCCAGCCCATGTCTTATTTTTGTACAGTCCGCAAGCTAAGAATGTTTTTAGAGGACTGTAAAAAATAAAGAGGATCTGCAAGCAAGGCTGTTTGTGGCTCATAACACCTAAAATATGTCCTTTTGCCCTTTATAGAAAAAGTTTGGTTTCCTCTCATTCACACTAAAGTATAAATGCTAAAACTGCCAAAATAAAAAGTAGGAATTAAAAACTCAAATTAATGGACACACAAGAATGGACTTACCATGTAAGATAAAAAAAATTTCACAGGATGATAATGCCCCAGATGTAGCACTAAAGCAATAAGGAAGATGCTGGTGAGAGGGTACTATTCAGCCTGGGTTCCTGGTGGCAGCAAAATCCATTATAGATCCAGGCGCACTAAGCAGTGTTAATACAAGACCCTGAAACAATCGAAGCCAGATGGCAACTCTTAACTGTTTAAAGCTGAGGCTGTAATGAACATATATGCAAATATCTTTTCTGCATTGTGTTTTTGGACCCTTGTGGTTCATTCCAAGAAGTGCAATTCCTATTCAAAAGGAAGCTTAAGTCCTAGTTGTTTTCAGGAATGTTCACATTGTTTTTCCAAAAAGCTGTAAACTCTCATCAGCAATGAATGAAGGTCCCTTCTTCCCTGTCCCATCAATGCCAATACTAGTTGTTTTAGTATTTTGTGGTGTGTGCCAGTCTCTGTGGTTTGAGGTGATATCTCATTGTTGTTTTAGTTTGTATTTCCCTGATAGTAGTGATGCAGAACATTTTTCATATGCCTTTTGGCCATTCATATGTCTTCTTTGAGAAAATTTTTGATCATCTTCTCTTCCAATTTTTTGATGGGATTGGACGTTTTTCTTGTAAAGTTGTTAGCAATGCTTTATATAGCTTAGATATCAATCCTTTATCAGATGAGAATTCTCAAAAAACTTTCTCTTCGACTGTGGGCAATTTTGTACTTTTTCCTTTTGAGGTGTAGAGGTTTCTTAATTTAATGAAGTTCCATTTGATTATCTTTTCTTCTGTTTGCTAGGCCAGTGGCATTCACTCATTTAAGATGCCTCTAACTTCAGTGCCTTGGAGAGTTCTGCCTATGTTTTTTCACAGAAACTTATTCATTCAGGTCTGATATTGAGGCCTTTAATCCATTTTGATTTATCTTTTATCTTTTCATTTTTGAGCCACACATAATGATGCTCAAAGGTTATTCATGGCTCTGCACTTAAGAATTACTCCTGATGGTGCTGGAGTATCAGATGGGGTTCAGGGAATCCAACCCGATTTAGTCACATTGAAGATAAACACCCTAGCCTTCTGTACTATTATTCTGGCCCCTGATTTGACTTCCATACATAATATTAAAATGTATAAGGGTCTGCATGAAGAGAGGAATTGGTGTTGGAACACCTTATGCCTGAAAATCAATCGTGAATAGCTTTGTTTCACAGTTACTCAACAAATTTTTTTCAAAAAATTATGAGATTTGAAGAGATAATACATTGACCAAAGGCACAGATCCTGACCAGTTTGCATGGCTGCCAGCTACAGACAGCCAATATTGACTTAATGGTGCCAAGTAGGTGAGTATCAACCCAGCTAGAGGAGAAAAATTAGATGCTGCAAGGATAATGATTAGCAGGTTAGGAATGGCAGAACTATTCACATTAATTTACATTAATTATCAGGAGTTGCCTGTACATGATGTTGACAATATTTGTCATGTGGGTGATTCTCCTTTAAGCATTGAACCCAGCTTGTTCAATTTTGATTGAAAGTATATAGTTAAAGCAATTCTGGCTTAAGAAGGACACCAGGCCCAGGGTGTTACACCTCTTAGTCATGAAGATCTGAATTATTCACCAGGTAGCCTTTGAACCCAGAAAGGTGATATGGAAGGGTAAGGGTCAGTGAATAATAGTTGTGTCCCTAAGACCTGCCATAACAATGAAAGCTATAGTAAATTTACTCTCTATCTTGAAATCTGACTCTCAGAACTTAAATCAACCAGTGGCTCAAAAACAAAACAAACCTTCAGTCACAAGGAATTCAATTATATGCAAGCATAGCAGCAGCTAGTCTTTACTGGTACCCCACTTAATTTTTTCTACTGAGATATTTATTATTTAGTTTATATAATAGAATTACAATAGTGTTTAAATTTATTGTGTTGATATACAAAATTATTGCACCCCATCAGCAGTACCCAAGTGCCCATGGTCCTCCACGATGTCCTTACATCAGCGCTGGTCCTATTATAATTCCCTTACCCCCCCAATGCCTCCTCCCACTGTTCGTTGATAAATTTTGACACCCAAGGCCTACAGTTTGTCATTGGCAAGGAGAATTGGTGGGAATAACTGCTCAGCTCAGAGCCACACCCCTCCTCAGAACCGAACCCTAGTAACTATCCAGTTATAAAGACCTGACCAATCCTCAACATTTGTCAAGAGATTTGTCAGTCTCAGACCTTTTTATGAAGTTGTTTGGGGACCTTCTTTAGAAAGGTATTGAGCCCCCTTTTCTCCCTCTGACCAATCTGCTTCACCCCATTTCTTTCCACAAGTTGGTTTCAAGTGCATAACTGAAACTCTCCACCTAAACTCCTTTAGGAAATTCAAACCTACAGCAGGCTTCTTTCTATCCAACAACTTTGCTACTTCAATTATTTGACAGTCTCTTTTGGTTATATAAATACATAGCCAAAAAAAAAAAAAAAAGAAAAATGTGTTTCTTCTTTTCTAATTTGTATATCTTTTATTTATTTTTCCTATACATTTTTGAGCAGATCCTCTCTGTGTGGTGAGACACTCTTGTTCTTTTTAAAGATAATACTATAGAGTACAATGTTTACTCTAAATTTTTATAGATAACCTTTCAACTCTCTTCCTCTTTTCTATTTTACTAAGAATTTGCTAAGTATTAAGATATGTTGAATTTTTTCAAGTGCCTTTGTCTGCTTTTATTCAAATGATGATAATTTAATCTGGTAATGACATTGAGAGACTCTACTGTTAAGTAGTTTTTATATTGCTTAGTAGGTGCCATGTTGTTTTCATATGCACATATATTTATGCAGCATACACATGAACACAAGCATACAATTAGTTTCTGACTAGCAAATAAATTGCATATTATTTTTGGCTGTATTCTATTAGTGATTATTAGTCTGAAATTTTCCTTTTTTAGAATAAAATTTTTTATTTGTAGCACCTTTGACTCTATTAATGTCATACTAATATAATAAAATGAGTTAGTATTTATTTTTTAATATGGAAAATTTATACCAAAGTAAATGTTTGATAGATCTCACCCATAAATGGTTGTCAGTATGTATAAATATGTGAAGAGTTTTTATAAAAGATTGAATTTTGTTACTGCTTATTATTATTTGTTTCTTATTTAGTCAGTTTTTGGTAAATTAATTTTAACAAATATACTACTCCATTAAAGTTTTGTAGCTTATGAAGTATTTGGTTATTCATTCTCTGCTTTTTTATCTTTTGAATGTCTACTTTATCTTATCAACATTTTCTTATTCATTCCTAAGAAAGATTTCTTTGTGGTTTCCTCTTTTCCACACATGTTAAGAACCAAGTTGAAGAATAAAATAAGAAAGTGTGACTTTGATAAAAGCTAGCTGGGAGGTGGTGGCTTAAAATGAGAGTCAGGTTTGAACTGATTTACTGACTAAGAAAAGTCCCTCAAAAGGCAGCCTAAGAAAAATCTCTGGCATGGAGAAGCAGAGGAAAAATCTTAATGACTCTAGACAGGTTTTCTCTGAAAACCGAAGGGCAGAGCTGAGCTGAGTAAGGGCAATTTATTTTTCTCAGTTACCAATTAAGTAAATAATTCTATTTTCCAAGGAAAGAAAGCATAAAGAAACACAGTAGATCCATTCTTGGGTATTGTTAAATCTTCTAGTCTTTAGTTTCTGATTCCATTAATTTGTGTTCTCAGTCTCACATTTTCTTTTTAGTTAGTTTTTATTTGTTGTTCTATTTCTTTGCTAATAAAAGATTTAATTCACTAATACTTAATTAATAATACTCTTCACCTCTCTGAAGCTTGTAGAAGAGGTTGAAGTTGATTACACCCTGCAGGGTCCTCAAACTTTTTAAACAGGGGGCCAGTTCACTGTCCCTCAGACCATTGGAGGGTCTGACTATAGTAAAAACAAAACTTATGAACTAATTCTTATGCACACTGCATATATCTTATTTTGCAATGAAGAAACAGAACAGATACAAATACAATATGTGGCCCGCGGGCCATAGTTTGAGGACCACTGCATAGCATATGAGAGCTTCCTCACATGACTTTACCTATGACATTTTCATTTCTGTTTCATTATAAATATATCTCTTCATTATTATTTATTAGTTGATCCATGATTTACTTAGAAATGGTTATTTAAATGATCAACAATATTGGATTTTAAAAGGTTTCTCATTTAGTTCCACTACAATTAGAAAAGTTTATGTTAATTTCAAGCAAAGTCTTCCTGTCTTGTATACATTATATATTTTCAATTAAATTTCTTATTTTAGACACTGAGGTTTACAGAGTTGCTCATAATACAGTTATTTCTTTCATTCAATATTTCAACACCAATCCAACCACAAGTGTAATAGTCCTTCTTCCCTTGTCACTAGTTTCCCAAATCCTCACAAGCCTGTTTCTTGGTAGGTATGAATACTTTACCTATTATTGTTTGGTACAACTAAATGGTAATTTAATATAGACAAAATTTTGTTAAAAGAAAAATTTGTGAAAATTGTTGTTGTGTTGTCTCTCAATGGGGTGATTATGTCATTGTCTAAGCTGTGTATTGCTATTTGAGCTTTCTGTAGTTGATTTTATTTGTTGAGCTTACGTGAACTTCTGTGATAATTTCACATCTAATTTGGTGTGTGTTCCTACTGTCAGTATTAAAATTATGAGGGCCAATTATTCAGCCTCATAATTTAAAACTTTGAGTATCTGTGGAGCTGGGCCAATGAGCTCATATGGAAGAGGATCATGGGTGTGTCTGCTGGGAATTTTGAAAGAACAGAGGCACAAAGAGAAATGACCTGCCCTGGCTCCAAATTGTCCCTGAAGATGTCAGCCACAAAGCTGGCATACCTGGAGTTTTTGGGTGCTAGGAGTCTCTGCAGAGATTAGTGTGAAAGAAGTGAAGCTGGGTCATAGACACTGCGCACTTGTATAGTGGGTCGTGAGTGCAGCTACCAGGACATCAACAAGGCAGAACTCCTGAAGAGGGGTGTTTCATGCAGTCAGCTGAAAGGTCTGTAATATAATCCATGAGTTTCTGCTACTAGTTGTGCCTTGCTATCAGAGTTAGATGAATCTATTGCATTGGCCACTTGCACTGACTCTGGGTTGTGGTGTGGCTATAGGAACCACTGGATGTACAGAAGTGGGGATACGAGGTGATAGTTTCCTTATTTGTCTGGAGATATCAGCCACAAAATTGGCAGGCCTGAAGTTTGGGGCAGCTAAGACTATATACATACTGTATATACTTTTGTATACTTTTGATTTTTATGTCATTTTAACTCTAAACCATGCAATTTCTCACATTGTTATTTTATAACCAACATGGACATATCCTAGGCTTGTTTAAACTATGTGTGCAACATTTCTTCTTGATTTCCATCCCCAAATTTGGAATATAAAACATCAACTTAAAAAAGTCTGTGTCCAGAGTGATAGCACAGCTGTAGGGCATTTGCCTTGCACACAGTTGACCCAGGACAAACCTGGGTTCGATTTCCGGTGTCCCATATGGTTCCCCAAGCCAGGAGTGATTTCTAAGCACAGAGCCAGTAGTAACCCCTGAATGTCACCGGGTGTGGCGCAACCCCCCCCCCAAAGTCTATGTCCAATAAAAATAGGGCCAGAAGAACTGGTCCATGGTGGGAAGTTACCACAAAGGGTTAGGGATCACTAAGCAGAAATCACTATGAAAAGGACAACTCTGGACAAGAACTGTATGCTTATCCAGAAAGGAGGTAAATTGATATGCATGATATTCTTCCAGTAACTGTATTACAAACCATAGTGCTTAATAGGAAAAGGAGAAGAGGAATAAAAAGGAGGAAGAGGAGAGAGAGGAGGAGAAGAAGAAAGAGGAGGAGAGAAAAGAGAAGGAGAAGGAAGAAGGAGGTCGGGAAGTAGAAGAAGAGGAGGACAAAGACGATGATGAGGAAAAGAAGGAGGAGGAGGAAGAGGAGGAGGAGGAGAAGAAGGAGGAGCAGGAAGAGGAGGAGGAGAAGGTGGAGGAGGAGGAGAAGAAATAAGAATAAGAAAAAAGGAGGAGGGAGAAGGAGGAGGAGGAAGAGGAGGAAGAGGGGGAAAGGGAGAAGGGGGAAGGCTGGAGAGGTGAGGGGATGAGGGGAGGAGGGGGAAGGGGAGAAGGAGGAAGGGAAGGAGGAGGAGGAAGAAAAGAGAAGGAGAAAGGGAAGAAGGAGAAAGGGAAGAAGGGGAAAGGGAGAAGGGGAAGGGAAAGAGAGGTGAGGGGATGAGGGGAGGAGGGGGGGAAGGGGAGAAGGAGGAAAGGGAGGAGGAGAAAGAAAAGAGGAGAAGAAAGGGAAGAAGGAGAAGGAGGAGGAAAGGGGTAGGAGAAGGAGAAAAATAGGAGGAAGGTGAGGAAGAGGAAGAGGCTAGGAGGAGGAGGAAGGTATCTGCCATAGTAGCAGATTGGTGGGGACAGAGTGAAACAAGGGGCTTTAGTGGCAGGAAAAGTAAAGAAAAGATGATAAAGAAATGATGGGTGTTGGAACATTGTATGGCTAAAAACTATGAACAACTTTATAACTGTGTATCTCATGGCATTCAATTTTAAGTGTATATACTCACAACAGCATGACAGTTTCTAAGATGTTATGCAGACTAAAAGAAACTAATGTAGAGGGCCAGAGCAATAGCACAGTAATAAGGTGTTTGCCTTGCATGTGGCCAATGCAGGGCAGACCCCAGTTCGAATCCCATATCCCTTATAGTCCCCTGAGCCTTCCAGGAGTGACTTCTGAGCACAGAGCCAGGAGCAACCCCTGAGCGCTGCCAGGTGTGACGCCCCCAACAAAACAAAAACAACTAAACTAAAAAAGAAACCATTGTCAAATAATTGCATATTTTATACCTCCACTGATAAGGCATTGTAAAAAAGACAAATCTATATCAATCATGAACAGAGCATTGGGGCAAGGAGATAGTTCAAAAGAAATATAAACATAAATGCTCACCACCCAAGGTCCCCAGAGCTTTTGAGTATGGCCCAAAACACACACACACACACACACACACACACACACACACACACACACACACACACGGTACGTAACATTGATTAACATCTTACCATGAAGAGGAGCATGAGGGAGATTTGAGGGATGATAGAACTGATCAACTATTTGATTCTATTTAAATAAATATATATTTAATGATATAAATATTAAAGAATGTGTTTTAAAAATCACAGAACTGTATATTCAAAAATCAATTTTACCATATGCATTTTTTGGGAGGTCACATCCGGCAGCGCTCAGGGCTTACTCCTGGCTCCATGCTCAGAAATTGCTCCTGGCAGGCTTGGGGGACCATATGGGATTTGAACCAATGACCTTCTGCATGAAAGGCAAATGCCTTCCATGCTATCTCTCTGGCCCCACCATATGCATTTTTAATTAAGTAAAGCTTAAAAGTAAAATACTAAGTAGAGGAAAAATTCTATATCCAGCCAAAATGTCATGGTAGAAGGTTTGTAATCACTAAATTTTTTCTTGACACTTTTGGCCATTGGCCATTAAAAAGCTTGTTTCCAGTTCTTATAAACAGCACACTGTAGCTTTTTTAAAAATCATTTCCAAATTTAATATTTGTTTTGAGTTCTGAGATTTTATTTTATTTATTTATTTATTTATTTATTTATTTATTTAGGTTTTTGGGCCACACCCATTTGATACTCAGGGGTTACTCCTGGCTAAGCGCTCAGAAATTGCCCCTGGCTTGGGGGGACCATTTGGGACGCCGGGGGATCGAACCGTGGTCTTCCCTTGGCTAGCGCTTGCAAGGCAGATGCCTTAACTCTAGCGCCACCTTGCCGGCCCCGAGTTCTGAGATTTTATTTCATAAACTCTTGCTTAGAAAATTATTGTTTTTCACAATTAGAACTTCAGTCTACCTTTAACTCTAGTGTAATTTAATTGCCTTTCTTTTATTTCCTTATTCTTTCCCGTGAGGAACTATGATTAATGTATATAAATACATGATATATACATTTTATAATACATAGAGAATATACTATATTTTATACTTTGTTAAATATACTCAAACTGGATCTGCCTAGATACTTCTTAATTTTTTATTTTTTAATACTAGTTCCTGTATAATTTTCTTAGGTTTAACTTCCATTTTACTAATTTTTACTTCAATTGCATTCAATTACATTCATTTCCTTCTAGAACTTTTAGTTACTTTTAAATATGTCTTTTCTTCTTTGAAAAAATTTAAGACTTTGTTCTTTAATATGTTTGTTATTGCTTCTCTCTGTCTCATTTTGTTTCTTTGGAGACTACACTCAGCTGTACTCAGTGTTTACTCCTGACTCGTGCTCAGGAATCATTCCTGGTGGTTCTTGGAGGACCATTTTTCTTTTTATTTAAAAACGTTTATAAAATGTCTTTAATCATTTCAGATACTACTCACATTGGTTCTACCAAAAAGCTCTACTTTCTTAAATTATAAGGTACAATTTTGAATGCTGTCATCTGTCTCTGATAATACATACTCATGTAGATTGTTTTCTAATGTGTTTTTCAACTATTTATCATGTGCTTATGGTCAGCAGATACTTATCAAGGAATTCTGAAAGATATAGATTAAGGGTTAATGCCACTATATTAGTTTGTTTTTCTTTCTGCTAACAATAAGTCAGAGAATTTTCTTATTATTTAAATTTCTCAGTTTAGGAAGTTATCAAATAATGAAGACTGAATAAAAATGAACATCCAATAGCACATTTGGAATTGTCATGAACGTTCCATAAAATATTTTCTTTGATTATTCAAGTATCTTACTAATGCTACGACATCAGAGGAACAAACTAGATTATATTTTGTTCCACTTTCACTGATGGTGGATGAAAGTTTCCTCTTAATAATCTGTCCAATTCTATGGACTCAAAGTGGTTTCTTAACTAATGTTTTTTCTCTCTGTTGCTCTCTAGTAATCTTCCAAATATATTTCCTCTCCTCTGAAAGAAACTAATAGGCCAAAAGAATCTAAATATATTATATTAACTGTATATATTAAATATATAAGTAGACTAAAAATATAAGCAGAATTTATGAAAAAGGCAAATGCACAGCCCAATTCAGAAGTAGAAACTTTGTCTACTTCAAAGTTGAAAATCCTAGCATTAAATAAGAAGTGAGTTGGAAATCAGAATGAAAATGAGCATTGATATTTGTTGGCCTCTGACATTACCTCCCTCAAATTAAAATAAAAGTTTTTCCTGGCATATATCCCTTTTAGTTTACAGAGGAGGTTCAAGGCTATTCAGTCAGATCTAATGTCCTCCACCTTTCTTCCTCAGAAGGAAATTTTATGAGCAGAAAGAGAGCTTATGTTGAGTATCAAAAATACATGCTCAAGTTAAGAGAGGGTTAAGACAAGGAAAAGTCCTGTTGTTTCTAAGTGCATCATTGGGGCTATTTTTTTTTATAAACTCTCCTTTAATCAATTAGCTCCCTTTAAACATATTTTTCCTTTGCAGATTTTCAATTTTTATCTTTTCTGAGCATACCTTCCCCATTCTTCAGGTTTCAATACCAATCAGGCTGATTTCTCAGGCTGGAGAACTATTAGACCACAAATGGTAGAATCAATTAGAGAAAAGGCCTTTTTTTTAACCTCCAAATCTCAAAATATCTGTGCTACCCCTTAGAGACAGCCCTCCTTCCTTGAAGGCCAGAGAGACATGGACAAAAGGTTGCAAGGTAATGTAATTTTAGAGCTCAGGCCTTCTGATGCTCTGGATGTTTTTTAAAAAATCATATAGTCATCAAAAAGCTTCACTCCCAGCTGTGTGGAAAGTGACTGCAGCTCTCACTTAATTTTGGTTGCATTACCTCATTCTATACATCATTCATGACAAGCAAGAAACCACGGGCCTCCTTCATTAAACCCTCTTGTCCTTGACCCAGTTCTAATTTATTTGGTCATTTACCTCATAAATCCTGCAGCTGAAAAGGGCTTTGCACAAATTTTGATGTAACGAGTTCCATCCTTGTTGTCACAACAAGAAAACGAAGCCAAAGCAAATAGGAATCTTGACCTACTGCTATTTTTGTGGCCTTCCCATAGGATCCACATTGTCATCATTCTGAAACTAGGATGGAAGGAGTGAGAGGGGAGATTTTTAAAACTTTTCCTTGGAATAGCTATTTATGTCTTCCGACCTAGCACTTTTCCTTGAACTCAAAGGGAACATCAAGACAGACTACAGCATGACTCCTCCACCCCCACATAAATGAATCCATTTGCACATCCTCAGCTATTTGAGTTGGGGAAAAATGAAGCACTTTATGCATTTTGTGCAACATGTCAAGAATTAAATTTTGAAGCATGGGCTTCCATTCTAAAAGGGACAGGATCCTGCACCATACTCTGAATAGTTTCTGTCTTGTCTGTAGACACTGCTCTTCCCTAATCTATATTATCAGGGCTTTGCAACCCTCCATAATTACAGGAAAAAAAACCAAGAAAGCAAGGTATTCGCTCTAGAAGAATTAGAGGACTGGCGCTTTGAGAAGCTAAAGTGTACAAGGTCTTCTGAATAGCACTGGGAAAACCAGGCTACCTCAAAATTCAGTTAGATAAAGGAGGTGTTTCACTCATCACTTAGACTCATTCCAATTATCTGGATCCTCTGTACTCTATCATCAAATGTTAGAATTAAAGGGCTATAAGATGCTTCATTGTAAGCACAAAATAGAGCATGCCCATGTACTATACATAGGTATGAAATAAATATAAATATTTTATAAAGGATTTTGACAGCATGGGACAAGGGGATTTATGTTTAACTAGGATTTCAACATAAATTCCATTTCCCCAAAATTACATTAATACAGGCTTTATTAATAAAATGTTTGGGTTTTTGCTGTCTTTACTTGGACTATAGCTGGATAATAAGCAATATACAAAACACCAAAATGTACTGCAGTTTCCCAAACATACAATACACTTTAAGAGTCAACGAGGTAACAAAAAAGATACATATGGTTCTGCTTTTAAAAGGGCTTTTTAAACTTGCTTAAGGAAAAGTAAATCAGTAGAGATATTTATTCTCTTTCTTCTCTTCTCCTTCCCTTTTCTACTATTGTGATTGTGATGATCAGGGATTAAAAATAGAAGAGCAGCTGGAACTGTGCTGAGTTCATGGAGACAGCACTGTGGATTGAATTCATGTCTTCACACTTGAAAAGTAGATGCTTTTAACCACTGAGCTATCTTCTGGGCCCCAAACTATCTCTTGAATTTTTTTCTCATAAAGACCAACTAAAAAAAATCACTATCCATTCACCAACAGATGCTACTGAGTTCCTTAGTTTTCTGTTTTATTGAATCACCATAAATTACAAAGATTTTTACAATTGAGTTTCAGGCATACATTGTTCCAACACCACTCCCTTCACCTATATCCAATAATCTCTATCAGTGCCCCCAGTTTCCCACCCACCACCCAGCCCGTTTCTGTAGCAGAAACTTTTCCCCTTCTCCATTGTCTTAGTGTTTCCCACTACTTTTACTCCCATAGAAAGTTTCCTACTGAAGACCAGTTCTCCTACTCTTTGTTTCTATTGCCATTGGGCATTTGATAGTCCTCTGCGAAGTTTCTTTACATACCACATATGAGAGGTTATTCTGAGTCTGTTCTTTTCCCTCTAATTTCACTCACCACAATACTCTCTAGATCCATCAATGTTGCAGCAAATTTCATGAATTTATATTTTCTTATGGTCAAGTAGTATTCCTCTATACATGTGCCATAGTTTCCTTATCTAATTATCTGTTAATGGACATTTAGGTTGTTTCTATATTTTGGCCATTGTGAATGTGCAGAAATGAACATAGGAGTACAGATATTGAAGCATTGTGTTTTGGAGCTTTTAGGGTAGATTCCCAGAAATGAAATTGATGAGTAGTATGGAAGCTAATTTTCTAGTTTTTGAGGAATATTCATAATGTATTCCCAAAAGGTAGCTCAGTGGACATTTCTACCAGCAGTGAATGAGGGTCCCTTTTCCCCCACATCTTCGCTAACATTGGTTGTTATTGCTCTTTTTTGATTGATGACAATACCTCTACTGTGAGTTGATATATCATTATTCTTTTGATTTGCATTTCAGATGATTAGTGATAGAGAGCATTTCTTCATGAGCCTCTGGTCATTTGTA
Organism: Suncus etruscus; assembly: GCF_024139225.1. NCBI lineage: Eukaryota > Metazoa > Chordata > Mammalia > Eulipotyphla > Soricidae > Suncus > Suncus etruscus. Next base: position 127,010,043 of record NC_064849.1, read on the forward strand.
TTCTTGTATTAGGATGCTCCTATTCACCTTTTCTCCATTTCTGATGGTGTTAAGAGCCCCTTAATTCTTGTATTGACTTCCAAGCCAATTGTCTCCAGATTATATCATAAAAAGGTTTCAAAATCAACTTAAAGCTAATTTTCCCACAAAATTCCTTGACTTTTTTCTTTGGTATTCCACTATCCCTTGTATTTATTTGCATTCGTCCACCCTAAGCAAAACTTGATCTTTCTTACCAAGAACTGCCCTTAAACTGAAAGAAACAGACTGAAAGCTCTTTAAAAATAGAATTTACTATTAATAGCAGTGGCACCAACCATTGAAAAGGAAGGAAGTCAATTTAGGGATTCTATCAGCTACAATTAGCTTTCTAGCACCTAGGAGAAAGAATTTAAATATAACTAAAAATAGCAAAAATTATGTGTGGTCCCTGAATCCACCCCTGATGTCTCTGAAAACTTGCATCAATCCAAATGCATAACCTTTTCCTAGCTCCCTTCAAACCTAGCAGTAAGTTTGTGGTTTTGAAATTGGAATTACCAAAAGGAATACTGTTTTAATCAAAATCAAAGGCTCTGGGGCTGGAGAAGTGGTGCAAGCGGTAGGATGTTTGCCTTGCATGTGTTAACCTAGGACAGACCACGGTTCGATCCCTGGCATCCCATATGGTCTCCAAGTCAGAAGTTATTTCTTAGTGCATAGCCAGGAATAACCCCTGAATGTCACTGAATGTGGCCCAAAAAACAAACAAACAAACAAACAACAACAAAAAACAAAGACTCTGATTTTATGAACAGTGAAACTTCTTCCATAGAATTCTAAGTATTTCTCTACTCTCCCAATATATAACAGTAATGATGTATCACAGTATTTCTAGAACTCACTTACAAAGTTGTGATGGATTCTTTACTAGAATATGGGCCTTACTTTCTCCTTGATTCTAGAGTTTCCTGCACAGGGAAAAATTGGTTTTCCTCCACATAAGGCTTAAGGCTTCTGATCAGTTTAGCAGGACTCCTTTTTTACATCACAGAACAGACTCTTAAGAAGCAGATTAAAACTTTTAAAAATAAAAACTCCTATATTTTGGGGCCAGAGCAATGGCACAGCGGTAAGGCATTTGCCTTGCACATGGCTGACCCAGAACAGATCTCAGTTTGATCCCCCAGTGTCCCATATGGTCCCCCAAGCCAAGAAAGATTTCTGAACACAGAGCCAGGAGTAACCCCTGAGTGTCATTGTCTGTGGCTCAAAAAATAAAAAGTAAATAAATAAAATAAAAATAAATAAAAACACCTATATTTTAAGGAAGCATTTTGAAGATACTTGTTACCAAGTTTAGAAATCTAGTGATGTCAGATATAATTAACTTTGATCAAGCAATGCAATTATGAAATATTCTCACAGATCACTGTTCTCATAGGACTCTATAGATAAGGTCACTTAACCTCATCCATTATTATTCTTAAATTGACACGATGCAGGGAATATTAGCATGGCCCCTGCACAAGGATGACATGCAGATTTGTGAAGCATTCAATATTTTTTCATTATAAGTTTGATTGAAAACTCAAAAAACTTTTCCAACCACAGCCCTTTTCTTATCATGTGTTTCCTTCCTATGAGCTCCCTGTCTTACCTATTTTCTCCCTGCTCTTATGATGGCCTTCCTATTTCTGCAATTTTTCACCTGTAGTCCCCAGGGAACATCTTGGGGGCTATCAGAAGCTTTATAAACTCAGTTTAAGTCATACTGGCTTATAGTACCAGATAACTGAAAATCTATTTACAGCTACCTCAAATTTTAGGGTTCTCACATTTATAGGCACACTAAATATCTTTAGGAAATAGTTCCATTGAGTAAGCTAATTCAGGTATTCAGAAATGTTCTTGTACTAAACCCTTCAATTCCATTTCTTATCTCCTCTTCTACCAATTCTATATTAAAACCACTTCTTGCCTGGTGGGATGTGAGGAATTAGTAGACTATTACCATCCTCCTCCTAACTTCCCATATTTAGCTCCTTTAATCTTTCTTCTGATCAGATTCCCTGGAAATCTACTCCAAGTACCTCTCTTGGCCCTTATCCAAATCCCTTAAGGTGCTATGCCCCTACACTGAGTTTTACATCAAAGTGATATTCCAGATGCTTGCTCACTGAGGAGCTGAGAGATCAGCTGTCACCTCTGCTCTGTTACTCCATGACTCAGGATATGAGTTCCAAAATAGGCCTGGCCTTTTATGCAGCCTTCTCCCATTGCAGTCTGGCTCCACACTTACTGTCCACAATCACCCTGATTCCCCTTTGACATTACTGCTTTCCAGGTTTCATCACCCCATGAATTGTGCATGTTTCAGATTGTCTGCCTTAAATCTATAGGTCCTGGACCAGCACTTTAAAAAAAAAAGGGCTTTTATTATCAGTCTGTTTTGAAAAAAGCCCCTCAAATGAACATTTTCCCTAAAGAAGTTCTCTGTGCTTTTCCATTCTGCAAGGGGAAGACAAGCATAAAGTTATTTGATATTTTAAACTTTTTGTTGCAAACACTATTTTGGAAAAAGGAAACTATGATTCCAGGTGGAGTTGGACCAACTCTCAAGGGTAATGGACACCACTCCCAGAGTTATCAAGAAGAAATTGTCCCCTTACTAAAGTCAACTCCTCTGGGGTTACATAGTGCTATGGTTGCCTGGGAACCCTGATTTCTTCTCTTTACCTCCCCCGAGATCTGTCCTACTCTCTTATCTGAATAGCTCATATATATGACACGTGGCAGGTGGCAGGAAGAGTGTCCTTTGGGCTCAGGGACCCACACTCCTCAGGAAGGTGCAAGAGCCCACGCTGTGCCCTGGGGAAGTTTAGGAGGCACACACTTCAAGAACTCCCGGTTCCATAGTCCTAATCCCTACTGCTGGGGATGAACTTTATTATTTTAAAAGGTTCGGGTAACACTATGCTGACCCAGGTCTGAGTCACTACTCCTCTTCAAGGTTTGTATAAGAAATGCATTCTCAGCACTTGGCTTTGCTTACTTTATTTTTTCCACCTCAGTAATAACTGGTTTACCACAAAATGTAAAAAGACTTAATTGAAGCAATGGTAACCAAGGAAGCTCTGGTTTCTCAAATTATAAGAACAGAGGCAAAGCTAAGAGTTATGTGAGATCCAAAAATAAGCCCCTAACCATATTCTACTTCCTCCAATATACATATGTAAATAACTGCAAGAAAAAAAAAAACACTTGTGGTTCAAAAGAATCAATAAGGAGTACTACAGTTAACTACTGTGGGGAATAGGTCCCTACCCCAAAATGAACAACTCTTTAAACAGTAAGAATATTTAATTATATGATATGTTGTATTATATGTAAGAGTATTGATCCACCATGTATCTCTGAATCCACTGTGGTAATTAGAACAAAAATCATAGTCATGGTGTTTAGTATCTTTTGTTTAAACCATTGTCACAGAGTCTGAGTTCTTCCAGAAATTTCTTTAAAAGTATGAGTTTCTTCCTTATCAGTAAATTATTATTTTAAAAACATTGTCTTGATATTGCCATAAATAACTCATATTTGTTATATATTTATATAATAGTTCATTATTAACTCACTAGTCTATAACACAGCCATATTAAGCAACTCTTTTTTTTTTTTTTTTTGGTTTTTGGGTCATACCCAGCAGAACTCAGGGGTTGCTCCTGGCTCTGTGCTCAGAAATTGCTCCTGTCAGACTCAGGGGACCGTATGGGATGCTGGGATTCGAACCACTGTCCTTCTGCATGCAAGGCAAACACCTTACTTCCATGCTATCTCTCTGGCCCCATATTAAGCAATCCAATATGTTATTTTCAACCACTTCCAGTTTCTGCAACGTAAAAACATTGAAAACAACTGGTTTATCTTTCAGTTTAGAGTGATTTGATTTAAAAAAACCATATATTAAGTGTTAAGAATTGAGTTTCAAAGTCAGAGAAAAAAACTCAATAGCAGAGCACAAACTACACAGTCAGAAAATACTGGTTCTTTCCCTGGTAATGCATGGTTCCTGAGAACGACCAGGAGTGACCAAGCACTAAGTTAGAAGTAGGCTCTGACCACGGTTGAAGGAAGAGGATGTAGCATATCTAAACACCCCCATCACCATTGATGAAATTAAAACAGTAATCAAATGTCTGCCGAAAAACAAAAGCCCAGGTCCAGATGGATTCACTAATGAATTCTATCAAACTTTCCAAGAGGAACTACTGCCAATCTTGGCAAGACTCTTTCATGAAATTGAACAACAGAAACACTTCCAATAGCTTTTATGAAGCCAACATCACCTTGATACCTAAACCAGACAGAGATGCTACCAAAAAGAAAATTACAGACCAATATCACTGATGAATGCAGATGCAAAGATCCTCAACAAAATCCTGGCAAATAGGATTCAATGCCTCGTTAAGAAGATCATCCACTACGATCAAGTAGGTTTCATCCAGGAATGCAAGGCTGGTTTAACATCCGTAAATCTATCAACATAATACACAACATCAATAACAAGAAAAATAAAAACCACATGATCATATCAATAGATGCAGAGAAAGCATTTGATAAGGTCCAACACCCATTCTTGATCAAAACTCTCAGCAAGATGGGAATGGAGGGAACCTTTCTCAATATAGTGAAGGCCATCTACCACAAGCCAGTGGCAAATATTATCCTCAATGGAGAAAAACTGAAAGTCTTCCCTCTAAATTCTGGCACAAGACAAGGCTGTCCTCTCTCACCACTCCTATTCAACATAGCACTGGAAGTACTTGCTATAGCGATTAGGCAAGAAAAGGATATCAAGGGAATCCAGATAGGAAAGGAAGAAGTCAAGCTCTCACTGTTTGCAGATGACATGATACTCTACTTAGAAAACCCTAAAGACTCTATCAAAAAGCTTCTAGAAACAATAGACTCATATAGCAAGGTGGCAGGCTACAAAATTAACACACAAAAATCAATGTCCCTTTCTATATACCAATAGTAATAAGGATGAAATGGACATTAAGAAAACAACCCCATTCACAATAGTACCACACAAACTCAAATATCTTGGAATCAACTTGACTAAATATGTGAAGGACCTATACAAAGAAAACTATAAAACTCTGCTCCAAGAAATAAGAGAGGACACACGGAAATGGAAACACATACCCTGCTCATGGATTGGCAGGGATTAACATCATCAAAATGTCAATACTCCCCAAGGCATTATACAGATTTAATGCCATCCCTCTAAAGATACCCATGACATTCTTCAAAGAAGTGGATCAGACACTTTTGAAATTCATTTGGAACAATAAACAACCTCGAATAGCTAAAGCAATCATTGGGAAAAAGAATATGGGAGGAATTACTTTTCCCAACTTTAAACTGTACTACAAACGCAACAGTTATCAAAACAGCATGGTATTGGAATAAGGATAGGTCCTCAGATCAGTGGAAATAGGCTTGAATACTCAGAAAATGTTCCCCAGAGATACAACCATCTAATTTTTGATAAAGGAGCAGGAAATCCTAAATGGAGCAGGGAAAGCCTCTTCAACAAGTGGTGTTGGCACAATTGGATAGCCACTTGCAAAAAATTAAACTTAGACCCCAGCTAACATCATGTACAAAGGTAAAATCCAAATGGATTAAAGACCTCGATATCAGCCCCCAAAACCATAAGATATATAGAACAGCACATAGGCAAAACACTACAGGACATTACAGGCATCTTCAAGGAGGAAACTGCACTCTCCAAGCAAGTGAAAGCAGAGATTAACAGATGGGAATATATTAAGCTGAGAAGCTTCTGCACCTCAAAGGAAATAGTGCCCAGGATACAAGAGCCACCCACTGAGTGGGAGAAACTATTCACCCAATACCCATCAGATAAGGGGCTAATCTCCAAAATATACAAGGCACTGACAGAACTTTACAAGAAAAAAACATCTAACCCCATCAAAAAATGGGGAGAAGAAATGAACAGACACTTTGACAAAGAAGAAATACGCATGGCCCAAAAGACACATGAAAAAATGTTCCACATCACTAATCATCAGGGAGATGCAAATCAAAACAACGATGAGATACCACCTCACACCCAGAGAATGGCACACATCACAAAGAATGAGAATAAACAGTGTTGGCGGGGATGTGGAGAGAAAGGAACTCTTATCCACTGCTGGTGGGAATGCTGTCTAGTTCAACCTTTATGGAAAGCGATATGGAGATTCCTCCAAAAACTGGAAATCGAGCTCCCATACGATCCAGCTATACCACTCCTAGGAATATACCCTAGGAACACAAAAATACAATACAAAAACCCCTTCCTTACACCTATATTCATTGCAGCTCTATTTACCATAGCAAGACTCTGGAAACAACCAAGATGCCCTTCAACAGACGAATGGCTAAGAAACTGTGGTACATATACACAATGGAATATTATGCAGCTGTCAGGAGAGATGAAGTCATGAAATTTTCCTATACATGGATGTACATGGAATCTATTATGCTGAGTGAAATAAGTCAGAGAGAGAGAGAAAATCGCAGAATGGTCTCACTCATCTATGGGTTTTAAGAAAAATGAAAGACACCCTTGTAATAATAATTTTCAGACACAAAAGAGAAAAGAGCTGGAAGTTCCAGCTCACCTCAGGAAGCTCACCCACAAAGAGTGATGAGTTTAGTTAGAGAAATAACTACATTTTGAACTGTCCTAATATTGAGAATGTATGAGGGAAATGTAGAGCCTGTTTAGGGTACAGGCGGGGGGTTGGGTGGGGAGGAGGGAGATTTGGGACTTGGGTGATGGGAATGTTGCACTGGTGATGGGTGGTGTTCCTTTTATGACTGAAACCCAAACACAATCATGTATGTAATCAAGGTGTTTAAATAAAAAAAAATTTAAAAAAAAATTTCCTATAATTAATGGACATGGAAAGCTATTATGAAAAAAAAAAAAAAAAGAAGTAGGCTCTGAGTACCACTGGTTGTGGCCCAAATGTAAGAAATAAAAATATTCTATTTCAAGTCAGAACTTCCTATCTACCTACAGTTAAGAAGTAGTTACATTTCAGGATTGAAGAGATTATAGGAGGCAGAGCAAGGTACTTGCTGATCCAGGTTCTATCCCTGGTACCCTACATGGTCATGTAAGCTCTGCAAGGAGTAATCAATGAACATAACCAGTAATAAGACTTGAGCACTGACTGCTTTGGCATTAAAAATAAAAAAAAGTAGTCACTGTTGATATCTATACTGTTGTTTACAAGCCAAATTTTAAATCATAAAAGTTTCAAGCTTAATTTTAATGGAAGACTATTAATGGAAATTTATTTAATGACAAATCATTTCCCCCAATTAGTCAAGCTCTTCTTTTTTTTACACTTTAAATGGTTTCAGTTGCAAATCAGTTTTTACTCTTTTTCTCATGTTTGTATATTTAATAGCATATCTTGAGTTGGCTCAAAGCACAAGTAATTGAGTCAGGAAATTCTAAAGCTCCCAAATTTCTCCTTATTTTTTTTCCCAAAAAAATAGTAGCCAAATCTAAGTGGAATAATCTTGGCACCAGGATCCTATTCTTTATGAATATTTTGGTAGAATCGCTTTCATTTGCTAAGACTGTCATTAAAAATACCTCAGACATGATGACTTTAAAAAAAAAAGTTTATTTTCTCATACTTTTGGATGCTAGTAGCTTAATATCAAGTTTAGTTTCCTCTGAGGTTTCTTCTTGGTTTCATTCATCTTCTACCAATTTATTTTCCTGTACATTTTTTTTTACTAATTTTCTTTTTTTTTATAATAGTCCCATTGAATTAGGGCTCATCAATATGATCTTCATAACCCTAATTACCCCTTTAAAGACGCTACCTATAATTATGGTAACATTTTGAGATAATGTAAGTTAAAATTTTGATATAAGAATTGCAGAGGTTTTGGGTGGCATAATTCAGATAAGAGTATCTTTAAAGCTTTCCCTCAATATCTACCATATATATTATAAATGCCTTTGGCCTGACAAGGAGTTGAAAGCACTATTTTTTATAAATGCTTCTCTGTTGTCTCTTGTTATGATATGGACAACTTTTTCTATGACCAAACCAGAATCATTTTAAATGCTGTTATTAGCAGAAGCAGCTTTATCATAGATCTCATTTAAAAACAGTTTTTATCTCATTTGTAAAACTAACAGTATAGAAAATATTTTGCTATAAATTGCTATTGCAAACAACATTTTTTTACATTTTTAAAGTAAATGTTTTATTGAAATCATTGTAATTTACAAAGTCCTTTCTAGTTGGGTTTCAGACACACAATGAAACAGGGCTAGTCCCCCACCAGTGTCAACCTCCCTCCACCAAAGTTCCCCAATGACAGGCCCATTTTAAGTTTAGATTGTTAAGTTTTGGTCTTTTGATTTAATCCTTGTTGTCTTTGGCTTGGATATTTAGTTCTGTCTTTCTTAACAACACCAATGTACCTGAGGCCACTTGGCCTCTGGCTCTTATCTTTTCACATTTGTTTTTCTCCTCTTCCACTTAATTTCTTTCCTTCTCCTTGGTATACTCTGGAGCCAAGTGTGTTTGAGACAACTTTTAACTTATGGTTCACTCATAATCATCTCTTAATGTCTTTTTAAATCACTGTTGCTATATAACTGGCAATCAAAACTGTATAATCTCTTTTTTAAGACAGGGACAGTAAAATTAACCCTGATTACAAGTTGTGGTAACTCCATGAGAGATTCAAAATGGCTTGTCAAGAGGCATTTCAGATGAGAACAAATATATCACTCTAAAAGCTATTACTACTGAAAATTTTCTTACTTCATATCCATGTTAATATGTTATATAAATAAAATAGTTTACCTCCTCAATAGTCTTGCAAAGGATTATTTTCTCTACTTTACCAATGATTATATTCTCAAGGTCACACATTTTACATATGACCAAGATAAGTCAGACTATTCCAGACTACAGAACCTTTCTTTATTATCACCATGTAATTTTTTAACTTTGTAGGACATGTAGCAGAATGTTCTCAGTTTTTCAATGACTCAACTTCTCCAAAACCATAAAAAATGCCAATATAGTCCCATCAACTATTCGTTTTGGTAAATAAAATAACAACAGTCTTATTGTTTCTGTCTCAAAAAACAATATAAACTATGGGGTATTCACTAACAGAAATAAAATCTACATCTGTCTTTGGGTGATGATGTTATTAAGGTCCTATGAAACAACAATGGGCACATTTATTTTTCATATAAAAAGATAATTATATTGAGTAAACCCAATTAGTAATCACAAGTTGTTTTGTAATGTCTCCCGGACTGTCATTTTGCCTTCCTCAAAACATGTATTTGTCTAATTTTATCTGTTTTGTCCCTGAGATTTCCATTCCAGACTGTAAATGTTCTGAAGGCAGGAATCCTTTATTATCTTTTGCAGTCTCATTGTGCTAAGTATAGTGACTTACTCTAAGCAGATGCTCATTAAAATGCAATGCTCTGGGGCTGGAGAGATAATACAGAGGTAAAGGCACTTGGCTTGCATGTGGTCAGCCCTAGATCAAATCTTGGCACTGCATTGTCCACCAAATACTGCCAAGTACTTGAGTTACCACCTAGCTCTGAGTAGCTCCTGAGTGCTGCCAGGTATGTTCCACCTTCTCCAATAAAAAAGAATCAGTTTTAAAGTCTCAATGAAATGACCTCCAAGAGAAACCCCTAGGAGGACTTAGTGATGAACTTCAGAATTTTGCTATAGAGCATTTGAGAAATCCCATAGCACTATTGTGATGGCTTACGCAGCTCTTTGAGATCAAATGTACACTCCCCAGATATTTGATTTATAAATATTAAATGCCTGAGGGATGACTGGTGGTGCTGGTTATATGTGATTTTGTAATAATTCTATGATGTTTAAGAAATCTTAACAAATGCCTTTTGGGAGACCCAAAGGAAATGCTAAATGGGATGGAATTCTGTTTGGAGCCTTCATCAATAACCTGCAAGACAACAATTGAAGAACTATGTCTGTCTTGGAATGTCAGCTTCTTTGTCCTTACCCTGCTGCTCAATTGTCATTCTTCTTGAAGTTATATCAGTTGTCAAAAGTATGATGATTATATTTAGAGTGTTACTATAATAACTATGTGACTAAGGGGCTGGAACAATAATACAGTAGCCAGTAAGGTACTTGTCATGCAGGGTTTGATCCCTGGCATGTATACGGAACATTAAACACTACCAGGAGTAAACCCTGAACACAACTGGGTCAGTAAAATAAATACTCATGTAACTAGCCACATCATATTTCTTTACCTTTAAGTAAAAAAAATAATCAAAAACTATGATCATACTCAGTACAAATATTAATTCAAAGAGTTCTTTGGTAAATATAATAGAATCATAATAGAAATGAAAAGATTTTCTCAAGGGAAAGTACAGTTTTCAAAGTAAAGAATTAATAGTAAGAACTTGATCTTATCAATACTAGTAGCCCTAGACCAAGGTTAAAGTCATATTTTATGAGGCAGAGAACATTGCCTTAGTTTATGTCACCTTTCTGTTTAGGGTATCTGTCTACAAGTCTACCACAGGCCCTTCCATTAGTCCCAGATCTCTACGTAAATCTCAAAATTTTTATACTTCAAAGAATTGAGAAAATTATTAAATTATTCAGCCAGTAGAGAAAAGTCTTTGAGCATATCCAGTAGATAAGACTATATTAACAATAGAATTTATTGTAGAATTTAATAAAATTTAGGACCAAACTAGCTCTAGGGATTTTTGTTGACTGCTAAGATGTAATAGTTTGGTGTACTTTGGACAGATATAAGGTCCTTATTTCTTGGCCTAAGTTACTGACTTTCAAATAATAGATAATATAATAGCATCTATGAAGCAGGAGCAGCAATGGAAGGCAATGAACAATCCTCTCTATTACCTCTAAATTGAAGATATTCCTGATCTAATTCTTCTAGATCTCAGTTATTTATCTTCAGAAAACACAGATTAATCTATCTTCAGAAAACAGATGATTTACATAAGAGGAAATTCACAAATTTGGATATATAAATTAAGTATAAATAAAAACAAGAAAATGGATCCTTCAGCACAATGGATGGCAAAAGAGATTAAATTCTCTAATTCTCACAGTGACAACTGTGAATATATTCTATTAGATTCTATACAACCCCATACAGAGCATTCTTTCCAAATAGCAATTCTAGAAAGTAAAAGAGGACACTTAGGCTCCAGAAGAAGTGAGTCACACCAAAGTCATTACTACACACTTGACCCGCCCCTTTCATCAAGGCAGAAATTGCTCCATATTAGCCACGGTTTCCATGATCTCATTAGTGAAGATACTAAGAATCTGCTATCCCTCAAGAAGAGAAGACTGAAACCATGCCAGAAATTATTTCACTAAAACATTTAAATTTGATTGGATGGGGGTGGGGAAATAAAATCATCTCTCTATGCTGTTTTCTTTAATCCTGTCATTGGAAGATTATTGCTATGATGGGAATTCAAATACATCTCTATGACCACCAGCCCAAGCTTGACACAGCCTGAACCGAAATTAGCTACAGATTTAGTGGATGGCTTAGGGCATTTACTTATCAAATAGCTTGATGAAAGTCAATTATGAGTCAATGATTGGATCCAGTCTGATTATGAGTTAATGATTGAATCCAGTCTGATACATAAATCAAGTCAGCATTCGAATAATATGATTATTAGGACTTAGCTTCCCCCAATACCTTTAATTAGCTCAGCCTTCCCCAGTCTCAGGTCTTTCATGGCTACTTGATGACATTGCCACCAAGTTGAATCCCTAAACCTCTATGTGTTAACCTCTATGAATGTGTTAACCATTCTTCTTCTTTCTAAGAAAATTCTCAGACCAGGATATTCTATTCAGTGACATATTTACTTCCAAAGCCAGACTGTGGCCTCTAAGTTATAGATTCTTAGGACAAAATCAGGAACTCTTAAGCCACACTGACTGAATTTGAACGAGGGAAATCAAGGCTCTCATAAAAAGAAAAAGTAAATGCCAAGTGATAGAAACAACAAACATCCACTATAATTAGTGAGCAATATTAAATCTGCTATTTATACAAAACTTTCATCATACTTATGTTCCCCCTACAAAGCAAAGTTGAGAGAAGGGTATAGTATTTTAGAGAAATTAAACAAGAAACAGTTGAAATTTGGAAAGAGTGAATCATGGAAGGAAAAATTCATGCAAGGTGCTTTACAAAGATGCAGAGAAAGAGGAATCCATAAAAGGAACATTTATTGACTACCAGCTTCCAATGGTTAAAGATCACACATTAGTGCCCTCAATACAAATTTGTATATGTGGTAGAATGACTTAGTGAATTACTGAAGGAATCAGAAACTACCAAGTCAGAAAAACCTAAAGGCATAAAGAAATAGATAGTGTGGGTTGTGTACTGGTTTACAAGAATATGGTTAAAGTAAACAATAGGGTGAGGAAAGCATATAAGTTTGCATGTCAATCTTTATTCTTAAATATCTAAATTGTTTTTGCTTTGTTCCTTTCATTGCCACAGGTTAATTTTTCACCAAAAATCAATTATAAAGAGAGAAGAATAGAATATTGACAGACTAAGTTTAGAATTATATGAGAAATGACAGAAAAGAAAGCCTTGCACTTTAATTCTTAGTCACCACCAGCAGTGTCATTTAGAATGAGTCAATTAATCTCTGACTATCACCATATATATTGCTTATGTACATAGATATATAGCATAGATAATAATAATGTTTGCCTGGTATAATTTGGAAAAGTGTTAGTAGTTTTCAGTCACACTGTCATTATATTAAAATTTTTTTAATTTCCACCATTTTAAATAAGAAGGAAATCTCCATAAATTTCAAATTGTAAATACAAATTAACTTTTACAAGGGTTCTTATACCCACTCAGTTTACAAAGTTTATAATTCATTGCAGAACTGAATGATGCATCTCCCAAACAGAAGAGAAATTTTCCAAAATTTCATTAAAATCACTGCAGGATACACCATGGAGATACATTCCTTCCTTCACCTTAGTAAAGGTTGTGGTTTATTATATATTTAAATAAAATTTTTTAAAAATTTATCACTATCCTCGTTTAAAGCCTACTTAACAATCAAAGCAAGAGAAGGGTTATTTCATAACCAGTCATGACTGGATTAGCACATAGTTAATGAAGTTTCCAGGAATTTAGAAAAAATATATACAATGCATTTGTTATCACTGACAGCAGCCCATATGCCTGAGCATTTGCTCTCCACCGTTTCTGAGAAACATGCTGCAAAAGAATATGCAGAACCCAAACATGATCCCAGATCCATTATGCGATAAAAAAGCAGAACCTTTATCTATGTAATTAACCCCTTTGTCCCTGAAAAACAATGAGTCAGCTCCTGCCCCAGGCTTCCATTTCAGTCCCATCATACTTGGCTTTTTATATTTTTCTACAAAAGGTTTCTTTATCCAGGCTCTCAGAACCTTAGGTGAATTAGCCTCATCAGTGAATTTGTCTCACCACCTTCTTCCTTAGGCATTTATAGAGCTATCTATCTATCTATCTATCTATCTATCTATCTATCTATCTATCTATCTATCTATCTATCTTCTATTTATCTACCTACCTATCTCTATTTGTGTGTTTACAGTAAGTAGCATGGTTATAATGTCAAACATCGCTCATCTAATTCTTGCAGTTGAAGATCAAGAGAGATAAAATTTATTAGTCCAGTCTAAACTGATTCTCCTAGGATCCAATGCCTACTCCTAGTCCAATCTTCTATTCTTAGAGGACACAAAGATACAGTGGCATGGGCTCCTTTCCACACTAGAGAAACTTGGAAAGTGTGAGCTGCTTTGTGAAAGGGGGAGGAGGCCTTTGAGAGAGACTACTACTGCAAAGTTTGCCTTTAGACCTATGGAACAAATTATATACTCATTACTAGCTTGCAGTGATTTCTTCTTGGGAAGAGAATATCAACAATTTCCCTAAGCACAGAAATGTAACTGGTCTCTTTTTTGGACCCATTGTTACTTACTTAAGTTGTGTAAGGATGAAGCTTGCCGTTCACTTCTCTACACTGTGAGATTTAACATACTGATCAAAGAGGAAGCAGCCTCCAAAGTGGATGTTTCCATATTCATTAGAACATTTTGCATCTGGAGTAATGTCTTGCTTCATATTAATGTAGTATGTAAGCAAGTGTGTCCTCCTTTAATCAAAGCAAGAGCAATGTTCCTGGAGAGCAATAAGGCATTAAGTCCTGACCACCTAACCAACTACAACTCTTTGTAGAATCTCATCCAGGAAAGCTGAGGACACAAGAAGCTTCTGGTGGGTATACTGTGATAAGAAAAATGATAACATATATACAATGGAACATTGTGCAGTCATCAGGAGAGATGAAGTCATGAAATTTTCCCATACATGGATGTACATGGAATCTACTATGCTGAGTGAAATAAGTCAGTGGGAGAGAGAAAGATGCAGAATAGTCTCACTCATCTATCGGTTTTAAGAAAAATGAAAAACATACTTGCAATAATTTTCAGAGACAAAAGAGAGGATGGCTGAAAGTTCCAGCTCACTTCATGAAGCTCACCACAAAGAATGATGAGTGTGGGGCCAGAGAGATAGCATGAAGGTAGGGTGTTTGCCTTTGCATGCAGAAGGATGGTGGTTCAAATCCTGGCATCCCATATGGTCCCCCAAGCCTGCCAGGGTGATTTTTGAGCATAGAGCCAGGAGTAACCTCTGAGCACTGCCGGGTGTGACTCCCCCCCAAAAAAAGAGTGATGAGTGTAGTTAGAGAAATAACTATATTAATAACTATACTAACAATGAAAATGAATGAGGTAAGTAGAAGGCTTGTCGACAAGCTTTGTCTACTTGTCTACAGTACAGGTGGGGGGTGGGTGGAGAGGAGGGAGATTTGGGACCTGGGTATGAGAATGTTGCATTGGTGAAGGGGGGGTGTTCTTTACATGACTGAAACCCAACCATAATCATGCTTGTAATCAAGGTGTATAAATAAAGATATTAAAAAAAAAGAAAAATGATAACAAAGGATAGGGAAGTCTTTGGACCCTCCCAGGAAATATAAACAGAATCTCACTGCAAGGATCAGTAAACAGAGTTTAGGATCCAATGTTTTAAAATAGGATATGGACTTGACTTCCAGTCTACGGCTCTTCAAATATTTGTAGCACACTGCATCTAAGATGGAAGAACCAGGAGAATATGACACTTAAGTGTAAAAGTGACATTTTTTCTGTAGAATGCCTCCAAAATAAAATCTTTTTTCACTTCTCAAAAGTGGGCAGTCAGTGACTTGAAATAAAGTGATTGAAGGCCAAGTTCTTCTTGACTTAACAGAGTTTGTTTATAATTACATCATTAGCATAGACACACTTTAATTAGAAATCATAAAAATGACCTTAGTTGTGCCATGAGACCTCTGCTAAAGTCCTAAATGAGGACTTTCTGGCCAACCTTGTCTTTTCAGGTATCCATTCTTTAGCCTAAAATCTATTGCATTTATTCTCTGACTTCTAGTGACTTTTTTGCATTATCTTTCCAAAACAAATAATAGTAAGATAAAAACTAAAGCTAAAGAGATAACACTAATCTGCCATTAGTCCAATAAGCTGTGGTTGTGGTACCAAGTCCTAACATTGCAAGGATTTTACACCTTGCAGAAACTAAGGGATGGCACAGGAAGTGTTCTGGTTATCTATCTGACCTAGACTTCCCATTTTTTTTTACATTTCTTTTTTTATTTTAATTATGACAACAAAGATGTAAAGAAGAGGACAGGGTAAAGTTACAGTGGAAGCCCAATCACCCATAAACAGAATTCTCGGTAGTCCCATCGATGATATCCCAGCCTTGAACTTTCAGCCAAAGAGCATTAAGAAAAACAAAACTGAACCCATGTACAATACAATTTCTTGTCCCTCAAATCCCCAGTTGTAGTACATACTATTTATTAGCAGCACACAATATAATCTAAAGACATTATACTTATGTAGCTCCTTAAACATTGAGGGCAAAGTACATTTCTCTAGTTCCATGTACATACTAACTAGTTTAAGTTAACCTCAAAAGTTTTAGTGGCTTGTTTTTTTAAGAAAAATTGTTTTTTTAAGAAAAATTGGAGTCAAGGGAACATAGTAAAAAATGGTATTAAAGTGGCATTTGTTTGCATAGGCCCATCAAAACATAAGGGACATGGAAAGACAAATTATGGTCTAAATACATGGAGACCCTAACCCTGAAGTTTCCTGGCACAGGACTGACTCTAGGCTCCAGGCAAACTAGTTTGTCCAATTCAAGTCATCGTCTGTAGTGGCAATACACCTCCATTCCTCACATAGTCTCTGTTGTTGGTATCATGCTTCTGTATTAATGATCCTGGAGTCTGCATATCCCATATTGCAGTCAGGATGGTGCATAGCATCCTCTCGTTTCACCTCACACTTAAGGGGCACTAGAGAGAACCATGTCCTGTAGAGCAGGTCATTGATGTTGTCAAGTCTTCTCAGTGTAAATGGAAGTCTCTTTTTAGGGGGTCGATGTCAGACCCTTGGTAGTGTCTTTCCTGGTAGAGGACTGCTTCCAGCTGTTGCTGTAAAAGACCTTGGATGTTTCGTAGATAGCTTGCCTGGTTCCGGCGTGAATGGAGGATGCCCATTCTTCTGAGGCCTGTGCCAGGTCATTATATCAATGTTCAGGGTGTAAGGTACATTGTACTGAGATTTATTAGATAAGAACTTATCTGTATGTATGGTGTTTTCCCATTTTAATGTGTCTATGCAAACAAGGATCAATGCCATGGGGCGTTATTGGTGCATCTGGAGGCAATAGGAACAAGACCTGCAATTTCCATGACATAGTTCAATCATAGGCATCAAACTGAGGGACAGTTCCACCAACAATCCTTACTGAACAGCTTACAAAGAATAGACAAGATGAAAAGTGAATAGAAACATCATGGTAGAAGAATATATAGAGAGTTACATCAGTTAAAGAAAATACCCATAAAATATTCAAAAGATATATGTGTTCAATTTGTGTCCTTCTAAATAGTTCTGGGATTTGTTAGATATACTGTATGTCTTAGGTCAAAGATTAGAACTATGTGTTACTGAAGTTAAGAAGGGTAAATCTGGGGTACTGATGGTTGGAAGGAGCAAATGTTCGCGCGGGGGGCGCTAGCCCCCGCGCGGTTTGCAAAATGTAGACTGGTATGAAATTACCAGTGACAGACTGAGTATAGCTGAGCAGCTATCTGCCACCCACCAGATCAAACTCTACCCCCTAAGCCCAACCCTAGGCCAGTGTCCCGGCCCGGCCTGGGAGTGGGGAAAACCCAGGGTGCCCCATCAGCTCCTCCGAGAAACCCACCTGGAGATCCGGAGGAATGGGGGAGAGGGGGGTCGGGTGACCCAGGTCCGGGCCCCCCTGACCCTAGGCCGGACCAAAAGGCTGCTGGCCCATGGGGAGCCTGCCAGCTGCCCGTCCGTGCCGGCTAAAAATCCTGCTCCGGGAAGGGAGAGAGACCCTCCCAAACCCGAAGCTCAGGGACTGGAGCCCCACCCTAGGCCAGTTAGACTTCCCATTTTATACAAGGAGGAACTGAGGCTCAACAAAGACAAGTGAGGGCTACCACCCTGTGATGAGAGGATTACAACTGATCAGAAACCACTCCAAATGATCACTACTCAGAAAAATGAGCTTCTTGGAAAACTAAAAATATAATAATAATTTTACTATTACTTCCAAGTCTTTGCTTTGGAAGACAATTTAAAAAATATTATTGGGAGGAGGCACACTTGCTTGTGTTCAGGGCTTCCGCCTCGCTCTGTGTTCAGAGATCACTCCTGACAGTGCTTGAGAAATTATATGTGGTGCCAGAGATAAAAGTAGGATCAGCATTTATTTGGGCCACATCCGGCGGTGCTCAGAGGTTCCTGGATATCTGCTCAGAAATAGCTCCTGGCAGGCATGGGGAACCACGTGGGTTGCCGGAATTTGAACCAACCACCTTAGATCCTGGATCAGCCACTTGCAAGGCAAACACCGCTGTGCTATCTTCAGCCCCTAGGATCAA
Organism: Suncus etruscus; assembly: GCF_024139225.1. Taxonomy (NCBI): domain Eukaryota; kingdom Metazoa; phylum Chordata; class Mammalia; order Eulipotyphla; family Soricidae; genus Suncus; species Suncus etruscus. The sequence goes on from NC_064849.1 coordinate 127,028,236, forward strand.
CATTTAAAGGCTAGCACTTTAGCCCTTGTACTATCTCTCTGGCCCCAAGGTTAGAGATTTGATTAATTATAATAATAATAAATTTGGTTAATAATAAAGAGAGGGGATATCAAAAGAAGAAGAAAGGAAGGAAGAAGGAACAAAGGATGACAGAAATAAAGAAACGAAGGAGGTAGGGGAAGAAGGAAAAAAGAAGGGAGGAAGGAAAAAGGTAAGAAAATCTAAGTATAAGATTTATCAGTGCCAAATTTTCTTCTTGGAGATTCACATCACACACCAGGGAATCTGAATAAAAATCCCAGCAGTAAAGAAATCTGTTTAACTCAAAACTCTTTTTCCAAGTCACATCTATTAACATCCTACAGACCTGGTGTTCTAGGAAACATGCATTGGGACATGCTGGCTTAGTGAGGAAAAAAATAAATTTCAAAATAATTGGGCTGGAAAGTAAAGAAATTGAAACAGTCTGGCTCATGTCAAGCAGGAGTTAGTTCAAAACTGGTACTATGTCATCTTCATTTTCTTCCCCTGGGTCTTTAATGCTAAGATCTTGGACAAAAATGAAGTCTGAGAGTGTCCTTGAGAGGCAAGATAAAGAGAATAAATCTTTTTCTTTAATTTACAATTAAGGGTTTGTATAAAAGAGGCAAAAACACAGGATCCTGTCTTTGCCACTCTTCTCCATAGATATTTAAATCCCTGCCAGAAATATAATGCTGAGAAAGTATTCCGCATATTCATAACATCTTTACAATGAACTGCTATGATTTTCTTTTTCCTTAAAGCTGATAAAGTTTCCATTCTACCTCAGAAACTGTGAGGAAATCCAATTTGGCTTTTAAATAAACTAATTTGAGGATTAAAAAAAATATTAGACATTTTTATAAAAAGGAATATGGGACTTGAATATACCAAAGTGTGAAAAACCCACATTTTTAAACTTAAATGGTTCAAAATAGATGAACAGAATGCTTCCAAACTTTCTAAAAATATGCACCTTCAGGCAATAAAAAAAATCAATCTAAAGGGTCATTTATTTCAAGATCCTAAAAGCCTGATTTAGCACTCCAGTGAGCCCCCACAGCTGACAGGACATGGGAGTCCTGGGCAGAAGAAAGGTCATTCACACTCCTCCCTAACTTCTTAATGACATGTTTAGCCAAGCTAATTTTAGCTCAGTCGGAAGCTTTTGATTCAGTTAACCATAAGGTGTTGGTGACAAGGCTGTGGTCAATTGCAGGCGTGGGCTGAGTCCCTTTTGAAGTCAGTTAGTGAGTTCATTCCTGGAAGGAGAGAGTCAATAGGGAGGCACAGTGACCAACTCACAACCCACCCACATCTCCAGGGAGGTCTTTACTTATTTACCCAACGTTGGCAGAATACACTGGGAACCAGCAGAAAAGTAACAAAGCCTTTTTGATGAGTCTTCACTCATTTTTGCCTTTTCTACTTTTGAAATTGTCTTATCCTTTATAAGTTATTTTGTTTAGATCGGAAGTAGTTTGCTTCAAGCAAACCTGTTTTGGCTAAGATTATAATCTTTAGCCAAGGAAATACTTTAAAGATATAGATACTTTAAAGAGGTGGATCTATATAATCTCTTCATAAATAGAGACTCACCCATAGAAGGTGCCTGGGCATGGACGGTCCTTTTTCTCAAATTTAAAGATGTATTTGCTCTAACCAGTTCCCATAAATGACATTATTTCATTTTTTTCTATATCTCTGGTTGTGTTAAGTTCTACCACAGAAATACCCCATACTCTGTAAATTTATTTCATTGTCCTTTTATTTATAAAGGAATTTTTTTGAATCCTGTGAGCTTTGGTACAAATAAACTAATTTTTACCCTCACAAGGATTAATATGAATGACTTTTATTTGATGTAACACATGCTTTGCTTTATATAGAGGCTCCATAAGGCTATTTGTAACAAAGAAAATATCAGTGTTCTACTCAACTCAACAGCCTGAGTGAGGTGAGGGCATGTCATTAGCACTGTCTTTTACCAGATTTCAACTAATGTCAATGCGATGAAGAAAATCAGGGTCAATCTATTATCACCTTTTTATTTTAGAGAATAAGAGAGTAAAAACTAAATTTCCTCAGTGGGCATAATAATTCAGCAGAAACAAAAATTTACATGTAACAAAAATCCAACATATTTCTAAACATTAAGACTAAAACAGTAAGACTAATTTTTGCATGAGTCAAAAATTATGAAGAACAAAAGGCAAACAATGGAGGCAGAAAGGAGTGGATTAAAGAGTAAAAAAATAATAGATGGAAAAAAGTAAGTCATTTCATAAAGGCTTCCTCTCCTATCATCACCCCATCATTATGTTCTATTCATTATGTTCTATTTCTTAACTGATCTCTTCTAATAATTCAGATGTCCACAAATTTCACTGAAAGTCCTCTGTCACCCATATCTAAGGAACAAAAAGAGGTAGAAACTGATCTCTGTAAGTAAGTTCCAGCTATGGGACAACAGATGCCTCAGTGGTTAATATTGCAATTCTGGATTTCCAATGCTCATTTCACTCACTTGACAGTCATCTACTGAACATCTGTTATGTGCTAAGAATTCTGCTGCACAGTCTAGAGGACATGAATATGAAGGAGACATGGTTTTGCCTCTAGAAATTTACACTTTAATAAGAAAGATGGGAAAATTATTCCTCCTGGTTGCAGAATTCTAAGACATTTTACCAAGACAATTGTAACACAGGGAGAAATCAAGTATTGTAAGAAGGGTGTGACCTGAGTATTTTGGAAGTCCAATGAGGAGGATGTCATTTTTAAGTAGCAGGAACCAAGAAATTATCAGAGAGAAAGCATCTTGATGAAAGATAGTGTAAAAGGCGAAAGGTAGAAAAGATTTTAACAGTCAAAAGGACTGTTAAAAGAGAATTTAACAGAGAATTTTACAAAGACACAAGAATGAAAGATTTTGAGAAAGAGCCAGTAAAATAGCCTGATGAACTGTAGGATAAATTTCATCATACAGATGGAGACATGTGGGAAATGGTTAAAAGTCAAATTGTAGAGTATCTAAAAGTACAAGCTAGAAAATGGCATATTCTAAATTCTTTGAGTAATCAAAAACCACTGAAAATTTCTCCTAAGATTTCTTTGGACAAATTAATTGAGCCACAGTGAATTGAAGCAAAATGCAATAAGAGGAAAGAATAAACTTCTCAGGATGATGTACTTGAAAGGTAAAAAGCACTCTTTTTTAAAATAACGTTTTATTTAAGCACTATGGTTACAAACATGCTCGTTATTGGGTTTCAGCCTCTTCAACAAGTGATTCTGGGACAACTGGTCAGCCACATGCAAAAAAGTAAACTCAGACCTGTATCTAACACCATGCACAAAAGTCAAATCAAAATGGATTTAAGACCTTGATATCAGACCTAAACCTATAAGATATATCGAAGAAACATATATATAGGCGAAACACTCCATGACATAGAGACTAAAGGCATCTTCAAAGATGAAGCACTACTGTCTAAACAAGTGGAAGCATTGATAAACAAATGGGGTTACATCAAACTTAGAACTTCTGTACTTCAAAGGAAATAGAAACTAGGGTAAAAAGGTCACTCATGCAATGGGAGAAACTATTCATCCAATACCCATCAGATAAGGGTTAATATTTATATATACAAGGTATTGACAGAACTTACTAAGAAAACAAAATAACCTCATCAAAAAAAATGGGGAGAAGAAATGAACAGATACTTCCTCAAAGAAGAAATACTGGTGGCCAAAAGGTGCATGAAAAAAAATGTTCCACATCACTAATCATCAGGGAGATGCAAATCAACATAACAATGAGATATCATCTAACACCACAGAGACTGACACACATGACAAAGAACAAGAACAACTACTGTTGGCATGGGATGTGGGTAGAAAAAACTCTCATTCACTGCTGGTGGGAATGTCATCTAGTCCAGCCTTTCTGGAAAGCAATATGGATATTCCTTAAAAAACTGAACATTGAGCTCCCATACAATCCCACAATGCCACTCTTAGGGAGTTACCAGAGGACCACACAAACACAATACAATAATGTCCTCTGCACTCCTATCTTCATAGCAGTGCTAATTATAATAGTCAAAATCTAGAGACAACCCAAATACCAACAGCACATGAAAAGAAAGAAAGCTAAAGAAAGAGTGGTACATCTACACAATAAAATTCTATGCAGCTGTTAGGAAAAAAAATGAAGTCACAAAATTTGCCTATACATAAATGAATATTGTACTGAGTGAATTAAATCAGAGGAAGAGAGATAGACACAAAATAGTTTCACTCAATAGTAGTGTTTAATAAAAACAAAAGAAAGTATAGTAATAATACCCAGAGACAATTGATATGAGGAACAGAAGAACCAACCTATGATATGAAGGTTACCACAAAGAGTGGTAAGTGCAGTGAGAGAAATAACTACACTAACATCTACAATTACAGTGAGAGAGACAGAGAGAAATACAGTGCGTAGAAGAGGAGGGAATTGGAGAACATTGGTGGTGAGAAAGTTGCACTAGTGAAGGGGGGTCTGCATTTTATGGCTGAAACCCAATTATGAACATGTTTGTAACCATGGTGCTTAAACAAAAAATTTAACTTCCCGAACTTTAAATTGCACTACAAAGCAATGATCATTAAAACAACATGGTACTGGAATAAAGATGGACCCTAATATCAATGGAATTGACTTGAGCATTCAGAGAAGGAGCCCCACCTCCGACATACAATCAATTAATTGTTGACAAAAGGGCAAGAAAAATGGAACAAGGTAAAGAGCACTCTTAATGAAAATAGAAGAAGGCAGATTCACTGGGCATTAAAGATGCAGAGATAGTGGAAATAATGTAATTTGAAAGCTGAAGAAACATTTTCTGAAACACTTGTTATGAAAATAAAATTTCACCATGTCAAATAAATTTTTGACAATAGACTTGACATTTTTTTAAATTTAGCAAACTATTTTCCTTATTTATTTTATAATTATGCCAATATTATTGTTCTATACATGCAATGTTAGTACCCTATGCACACTACCACCATTAGCCCAAAGTCACTTTCTTTCTCCCCAACCTACCACTAACTCAGCACCCTCAGATCATAGCTTTATTGCCCTCATTTCCATGTTATTTCCACTTTTTTTATTTCACAACCCTTTGGAAAGCAGGAGGTTTGTTTTTTTGAAGGCCATGCCCACAATGCTCCCATCTCTGTACTCAAATATCACACTTGGTAGTGTTTGCAGAACCATATGTGGTACTGGGGGTCAAAATTGGGTCAGCTACATGCAAAGGCTTATTACTCACTGTACTATTTCTCTGGTCCTAGGAAACATAAGATTTTAATATGTATATGAGATTGTTTCACTACTGCTCATATATCTCAGACTAAAGAGAAAAAGAGGAGGTCTCATCTCCTATCCAGAGCATAAATGCAGTAACTATATAGCAATGAATCAATGACAGTTGAACATGAAAGAGATACTTCACAACAAACTGCCCAACTCTGTAATTTTTCTTTATCAGATCTTTAGCTTGTGTCAAAATGGAGCAATCATTTTTATATCAGATATTTTTTTTCAAAATTGATAGCATTGTAAAGCAAAATAAACTATCCCATGAAAGGCCTTCTATAAATAAAGAATGTATTCAGCATATAATTTGCATTTTAATCCACCTTTCCCTCAATCACTTAATCAGACTGCCAAAGAATTTAGAAACAAGCTACAGCCCTTTCCTATGACTAATGACTAATGCAGACTCACAGCTGACCATCCTCGTTGATCCTTCTTGATCAACTAGAATCAGGTTGAATTCATGTCATTCTCAGAGAGTTTACTATTTGATCTAGACTGAATTCTTCCTTGCACTCATTCTTCTGACTCCCCCACCCACCTGAAAATGCCAAGTACTTAGTATATGTCAAGAACTTGGACAAAGACACAAAGACAAAAAGATGTGGATTCTTTGCTTGGTATACATATTAATGTGAGGAAACTGGTTGTCCTGTGAAATTTCTCCCCTTAAAGACAGGGATTATCTCTACTTACATAGTGCCTGTGCATGAATCCTCTGTGGTGATGATGTAAATGCCCCATGAGGTCCTAGGACAGGAAGGATGCTGGTGCCAGCAAGTTTATATACTTACTATGAGCCAGATGAGTTATTAAAACCCCTTGAGCCTCAGTTTCCTCTTTTGTGAAATGGACCTGATAACACTAGAATCTCCCATACAAAGTTCTTGTTAGACTCAAATGACTGGATAACTGTTTTGGATGGCATTGACTATCAAATGAAAAAAAAAATAATTCTGGCTAGAAATGATGTAGAGAGTAGTTAGCATTCTAATGTGGGATCTATAATCTACAAATTATTGCCAGTGTCCATGATAGTAACTGTACTTTTGACAGGTACACTTACAAGCATTTCAGAAAAGATTGGAGAAAACAATGCCCCATTTCAGTTTGCTTGTCTCAGGAGTGGTTCTCTCAGCTTGCTTGTCTCAGGAGTGGTTCTCTTTTAGCTTGTGTGTCAAGTTTGCCTATCTCTATTTTTCTTAGACCAGAAAAAAGTCTACAACATGTTTATTCCTCATTGAAGGACCCAAAATTCGGTTTGTGAACCAGTGTTTCGATGACAATGCTGCCACACTCAGGTTTGTGGTGCTGCAGGCTGATTCACAGCAAGAAGTGGCATGAAACCACTGTCATTCCACCCAAAGGGGGCTGTTGGCTTATGGGACCAGTTTGATGATCATGCTCCTGTGCAGAGTAAGTAGGAGAAACATAAAAGGCAAGTAAATTAGAAATGTGTTCTGCCTGCAAACACTCGTCAACGGCAAATGAAATGAAGGAAAGAATGAATGAGACTAGAAAATTGTAACGGAGAAGAGGTAGAGTGCTGTTAAAATTGAAGCTCAAGCTCTTTTTATTCTCTGAAACTCTGGAATAATTGCTTCGTTGAATTTACAGCAATTTTCCAGATATATAAGAAGCACACAGAAGCTAGAGTATGGTTGCTGGGCAGAATATACCCCAGGAGATCAGAATGCATCATGAGTGAAGGAAACTGCTTATCTGGAAGCTTCCAGGACCCCCCCTCAACCTTCTTAATCCAGAGCATATTGCACCTAATAAAGTTCTCAAGGTGTCTCTTCTATGATCCTCACATCTACCACCTCATAGGTATTTCCAGCTCTGTTACCCGCACATTCTGGGGAAGGCAAGATCTCCTTCATATACCACACCCACTTCCCCGAACATTATCTGCAGAGACAAATTTAGAATTCAGCATTACATCACCACCTCACTGCAGATTACAGACCCAGACAACAATCTTCCTCATGGGCCAAGGTGATTCGGGCAGCCTGGGGCAGCATTCTGTCCAAATTGAAAGGGGGGCAAAGCTTCTTGCTGAGTACATGCTCTTTAGCCTGGCAGCTCTAGGAATTCTATTACTTTCTTTCTTTCTTTTTTTTAAACATGCAGATCGAAATATCAAACCTAGAAGTTTTCCACGCTGCACAATTTAAGCTAGCTCATTACCTCCTGCTACACTCCAAGGCTTTGTAACGGAAATTGGCTCTGATTTCTGCTATGGGCATTACATCATAGTCTTCTTTTAGCACATTATGTCATCCCTGCTGAGACGCATTATCTAGGGTTGGCTCAGCGGTAGCGATTTTTGTGGGCCGACTGCAGAGTTCCCAAAGAACTGCTAGGAACCACAGATTGAAATCTAAAACATTTATCTTCTGAAAAGCTGAAAAAAGGGAAAGATGTTCACATCAGGTCCCATATATTTTCCTTAACCCTCTCCTGTCTTAGTTCCTTTATAACAATGTTGGCAGCAAATGGGGGGAGTCTTGCTGTGATAAGCATCTTGAGATAAACTCTGTTTGGGGTACCTGAAATACTGATTTCCTCCCATATCAAGGAGATACAACTAACTCTTGCCTTGACGGCATCTCAAAGGATTTCACAAAATGCCATACAGAATCACCTTGCATTTTCAAATTGATAGCATAGAGAACTTCCCCTTATTCTCAGGTTAGTTCAGAAAAAAATTTCTTCACCTGATCTGATTATAAACTACATATAAATGAAAACTACATGTACATGTACATTCTTCTGCCATGTTACACTCAAAAAGGCAAACTTCTAGATGATTTGTATGACAAATAATTTCTATGCAGGGAACCAAACTGATGTTATCTCCTTTTACTTTTGTAAATAAAAATAATAATAAATAATAATAAAAATAAAATAACCATAAAATTAGAATCTTGTTTTGTATCCTTTCATCCTACACAGCTTTAGAAAGCTTTGCACAGAGGAAATAGGCAGGTGCTTTCAGAATAAAAAAAATATATTCTCCAGCTCCAGATAATCCCAATAGTTCACTTGTCACAAAAAAAAAAAAAAAACATAATTATGGGAGTAAGTCCCTAAGTAATGACAGGAAATGGGATACATTCAACCATGACTATATTACAACTTCTTCTCACATACCAACTAGTGAAATCCACTGGGTGGGGAATAATAGTGATGGGAAGTGTCAGAAGAGATGGAGTGGTACTCCTTCCCAAGCCCTCCTATGCTTCATTTATTCCCACTGGTATTTTAAATGTGAACATTTTGTTCTAAGTTGCTTTTTGTGCCTCTCAAATGATATCCACACTCCAACAACCTTACAAGTGAAAATTTAAAAAATAGCAAAACTACCATTTGGTCTAGTTAAGCAATTTTTTTCTTACTTGTATCCTCAATAACATTTATCATGTTCTTTTCTAGTATTGTCCTCCATCCCCAGTAGAATATAAACCAAAATGTTAGTTTCATTCCTTTACTCTGATCAGGCTATAGCCATGGGAGCTTCTGATTAGGCTAAGCTAGGTTTGGTTATCTGGTCCCATATTCATGGTATAAAGATTTGCTGAGTGGTATTTTCTGAGTAATCAATATCTCCTACTTTACTACCCCTTCTTTTTCCTTCCATATTTTTTGTGCTTTGCCTTTAAACTTTATATGAGATGGTGTGATCCCACAAAGTCCCATACTTTCAAGTGAATGCTTTATAATATATTATAACTAAGGACAATGACAAAACCGTACCCTCTTCCTTTCCATTCTTCCTTAAGACCCACCATTTTCCTCTTGCTCTAGGAATTTTATGATATGAAGGCCGGAATGCTTTAAATCGTGATAATTACATGTACCACATGGGATACTAAAAGGAAACTATATATACTCTGTACTTGATTCGTTCCAAGATTTTACTACAGCCAAAGTAACTAGCTGAACCATTTAAAAATATCACTGAAAAAGCAAGTAGCTTTCAACACATTAAACTGATTTTTCACATACGTTGTAAAATATTAAAGGTCTATAACTTGTATTCAATAATGGAATTACCTGAACCAATCACTCTTTTTCAGTACAGGAGGTGAAGGGGTGGATTCAAAAGCACTCAAGTCAGTGATCCTGATGCTAGATTGACTGGATGACTAACAACTTTGTAAAGATACATTGTGGAGAAAGTGTTAAATATTACTTCTCCATCTTTTTCTAATGTCCTGTGTGTCTCAATAGGTCGCAATAGGTTTGTGACCAATCCTTCAAAAATAGGCCTTCAATGTGGCTAGAAGCCCTTAGTTCACATCCCAATAAGACAGATACAGAATAGCCATGTGTCATTGTTTCTCTAACAATATTGTTGAGAGATAGGAAACTCTTTTAACAACTTCTTAAAGGGAGAAGAAAAACCAAACCTCGCATCTGAGGGCAGTTTCTAAGAGTGAGTACATTTGAGAGCATCAGATTACATTGTGAAAAATCAACTGTTTCCTAATAAATGCCACAGAATAAAGGTGGAGAGTAGGGGTAACCAAGGCAGATTGGAGAGATCTTGAAGTGAACTGGCTGGCTCTTGACATTACAGTAAAATAAGATGGGATAGAGAGGGAATTCTGGGCCTGGCTTCAGCCTCTTTTGCCAGCTTCCTTGGCACTAATCGCTATACTTAGAGGTTGGAAGAAGGGGAACAAAATAGTATGGGTCTTTCAGGCTTTCTTGGGCTCGGTGGGTATGTGAAGAATTGGCACAGCCTTCCCTGTCCTCACCTGCCTGCCCAAAGTCTATTGAAATCACCTAATGCATAGAGAAAATACACATTATTCTCTCAATGACTGTCTTGATCCTGATCTCTTCCAGCAGTGCCAGGTTCTCCACTGTCTTCACCACTTGCTCCTTTGGGTGCCAACTATAGTCCTATTGCCAATGCCCTGGGAGCTTGCAACATTTCTTAGTCAGCAGAGACTTTGCTATATCAAAAATTCCTCAGAAAATCACCTTCAGGTCTGTTTTCTCATAAACTAATAAAGAGGCTACTTTTCTGTAAATATAAGCATGTCATGAAGAAATACAATACCAAAACACCAAGGATTGTAGTTATGCCTATAAATGTTTTAGTGTTCCCCCAGCTTTGGGAGTAGGGTAGGCAATCAAATAGATTTCCTTATGATGCAAGAGCAGATTACTTCTGGTCAGGATCCCTCTTCATTTGCAAATGTTTCCATTCCCTTTATCTCTGTTCTTAATCCAGGCAGACTAGCCTGGCTTTCACTTGTGAAGATTTTTTCCTCCTCGAACACAATATCTCCCTTAGGATTTGAGAGTTCTTGGTCAACTTTTTTTTTCTTTTTGGGGGGTTACAGGGCACCCGGTGACTCTCAGGGGTTACTCCTGGCTATGCACTCAGATATTGCTCCTGGCTAGGAGAACTATATGGGACGCTGGGGATCAAACCAGGCCGTCCAGGATCTGCCACTTGCAAGGTAAATGCCCTACAGCTGTGCTATCACTCTGGCCCTATTTTGGTCAAGTTTTAACAAAAACTCGGTTTTCACTAATACTGAACTAGATTGGTTCCATTCATTCATTTATTTATTAATAAGGCCAAGGGAAGAGTTTAGCAGTGGAATACTTGCCTTGCATCTATAGACCTGAATTTCATCCCTAGTACTACACCCAAAAATATTTTTAACAATCAAAAGATTGGTGTTGATCTATGTAGAGGCTAGGAATGAGGTTCAGGGGTAAAGCGTATGACTTGCATGCATGTTTGATTACCCACCACTATAAAACTAAATTGTTCATTGAAAACAGTTTCACAAAAAGTTAGCAATGTTATGATAATGATCAGAAAAAGTATTAGGGGATTCATTAGACACAAAGTCACCATTGCAGGAACAGATGTGATCACAGACAAATTATATTCATAATGATTTGACAGAGATATCTAGCTTCTTACCCAATTACTTCTTTATACCTGAGACTTCAGCTAGATACCCTTCATAACTACCACTACCATTAAGCATGGTCATGTGTCAGAGTCAATAAAAAAGTAGTATTGGGGTCAGAGAGATAGTACAGCAGGTAAGGTGCTTGCTTCACACACAGCCAGCCCAGACTCCATATGGTCCCTTAAGCACTGCCAAGAGTGACCTCTGAGTACAGAACCAGGAGTAAGATTTGAATACTGCCAGGTGTGGCCCCAAAACCAAAAATGTAAATAAAAATAATAATGTACTAAAGGGAAATGGACAATAGTGGTAGAAATGGTATTAGAACATTAGGTGTCTAATTGTACAGATTTAAAGCAATCCCTCTAAGGATACCCATGACATCCTTCAAAGAAGTGAATCAAACACTCCTGAAATTCAATTGGAACAATAGACATTCACAATAGCTAGAGCAACCTTTAGGAAAAGGAGTATGAGAGGAATAAAAAAATAAAAAAGAACATTAGTCGATAATTTTGTAAAATATAGGTCTTTAATGAAACTTAAAAAATTTCAAAAATGGAAAGATAGATTTTACACTATTTTGTTTTGTTTTGTTTTGGGGCCACACCCAGTGATGCAAAGGGGTTACTCATGGCTATGCACTCAGAAATTGCTCCCGGCTTGGGAGACCATATGGGAGCTGGGGGATCAAACCAAGATCCATCCTAGGCTATTGCTTGCAAGACAGACACCTTACCTCTAGCGCCACCACTCCAGTTCCAGATTTTACACTATTTTGAAGTACACCTGTAAGGTCCTTCATGATTTATCTTCCTTCTGATTGGTTGTGAAAAACAAAACACCAAGTTCTGGAAGAGACTGAACAACATAAGGCTCTTGGGTATGGTATCCTGGCTCCCTATTTATGTCAAACTAATAAAAAAAGCAAAAAATAAACTATTGGCATTCAGTTTTCTAATAAATACTGAATTTTTTTTTGTTTTTTGGGTCACACCCAGCAGCGTTCAGGGGTTATTCCTGGCTCTACACTCAGAAATCGCTTTTGGCAGGCTTGGGGGATCATATGGGATGCCGGGATTTGAACAACCACCCTTCTGCATGCAAGGCAAATGCCTTGCCTCCATGCTATCTCTCTGGCCCCTGGAATAATATTTATTTAAATAAGTAGAATAAGTTGAAAATGCCTACCATCTTACTTTTTAAAAGTACTCTATCTTAAATAGTAATACATACTCAAAGAACATTCTAGATATACAGTATAGTTTTAACTCCAGTAGGTGGTTGACTTAATATAAGTTATAAATATTTTAATATAAAATTATAGCATTTTAAAACTTAATAAAATATTCTGTTTAACATAAAAAAGAAAATCTATCTCAAGATGTAAATACTAAGTCATAGCATCTTAAAGTGGGTAAAGATTTTCTGAGGGAAATTAGGGAAGGCTTCTCAAACTAAGCATCTATTAATGAGTCTTTCGATGCTAAAAATCTATAAATTAGCTACAGCCTGAGCAATGAAACAGTTCAATTAAACAACACACCTGATTCTAAGACCTCACATATTGAAGCCTTGTCAATAGAGATCAATTCACCAAAATAGATGGAGAAGATGCTCTTGTAAAGGAAGTTTCAAGAAACTGGTCTAGTGGTTGTTTGGAATTGGGTATAGGGAAGAAAACAAATGACAATGTTAAAATGATTCAGGAAAAAAAGTGGCAATGCTTGCTTTACCTCCTTTGGTATATTTTGAATATGTTGCTATGTTAAATTTTCCTAAAATTCCAATTCCAAATAAAAAAGTAAATTACATACATTCATTTACATTTTTCATTCTACATTATAGAATCTTGTTAAGACAGCTTTTTTTTTTGTAATGTGGAGGAACAGTATAACTATATATCCAAACCACAGATTTAATGATATTAAAAACATGAGATCCAAAAAAACCACCAAAGTTTTTTTATTAATATCTTTATTTAAACACCTTGATTACAAATATGATTGTAGTTGGGTTTCAGTCATGTAAAGAACACCCCCCCCTTCACCAGTGCAACATTCCTATCACCAATGTCCCAAATCTCCCTCCTCCTCACCCCACCCCTGCCTGTACTCTAAACAGGCTTTCTACTTCCCTCATTCATTCACATTGTTGTGACAGTTCTCAATGTAGTTATTTCTCTAACTCTTTGTGGTGAGCTTCATGTAGTGAGCTGGACCTTCCAGCCCTCCTCTTTCTGTCTCTGAGAATTATTGCAAAAATGTCTTTTATTTTTCTTAAAACCCATAGATGAGTGAGACTATTCTGCGTCTATCTCTCTCCCATTGTCTTATTTCACTCAGCATAATAGATTCCATGAACATCCATGTATAGGAAAATTTCATGACATCATCTTTCCTTCATTTCATTTTCCATTGTGTATATGTACCACAGTTTCTTTAGCCATTTAGCATCTTACAACCACCAAACTTTAAAATGTGCCTGTTAAAGTGACAGACTGGGGGTGGGGAGGATGGGAGTTAGAGGAAGAAAATTTGGGAACTTGGACTCACTGGTGGAAGAAAGTGGACAGTGGTGATGAGATCGGTGCGAAAACATTATATGATAAAATTCAACTATCAATAACTGCAAATCATGATTTTTAAATAAAGAAAAGTGACATTAGCTAAACATTTTTTCACTAATGAGAAATAACAGATAAAGTAGAGAGAGATTTTGAGCAAATCAATCAAATGATAATTTCTTACTAAATCCCACAAATCCATGGATCCAATTGGTCACGACAATGAATGATTTACTATTTATATGGGAAGAGCTTACATACAGTCTTCTCACATACTGGAGGCCATCTTTTTACTTTTCCACATAGTCTTCAAAATACCTAAGTGAAGGTTCTTTTGTCCTATATAATTCAGAAACTGCAAAAGATGTGCCAAAATTCCGATATCTATTCTTCTGCCATTAGGCCACAAAAGAATAAAAATGACTCAAGAGGAGTTGCAGGCCACTGACTCCTCAGTTTGGAGGAGAGTGTCTATAGTTGAGGTCTCTACAATGAACTCCAACTCAATCTTCTCCTGTGTATCTCATGGATACACAATGTGTATCCACATTCCCACTTGCACCAGCCCTGGTAAAGAGAACCAATTTGGAACTTCTATTTTCACACTAAGCTAGGGCTTTTTAAAGATATAGTCATGTTTTTCATCTCTGTATTATTGCTACATGGTAAGTATTGAATTTTTTTTTTATTAAAAGAACATATTGACCTGTAAGAAATACTGTCAGCCATATTGGCTCTATTATGGTATAGGAAGAAGACAGGAAGGAAAGACATAGGGCACGGTAGGGTCATTATTATCCACTGGTTGCCAGAAATATTGGACTTCTATGTTACTTCTGGTCTTTATATATTTTGTACAGCTTTGGCTTAATAAAATGTAAATGTATTAGGGGCTTTTATGCTAACAACAAAATTGCTTCCATAGGTAAACATCTAGAACCTTTCTCAAGAACAACCTTCAGTGAGTGCAAAGCTTCACATAGACTAAATGAGATAGTGAGTTTGAGGAACCCACGTACTCCCAGATAATCCCTGCCCAAGGTTGAGAGAAACTCTTACAGGTGAGTAACATATTTTCAACTATTCTGTGTTGTGCAGAGTAATAAAAATGCTAATGAAGAGTTGAAGGACAGGCAACTTTTTGAAGCAAGGCATGTTCAAACCATTAAAATCCAAGGTTTCAGGTTAAAGAGAAGAAGGTATTTGACGCATTGTGGAGCTTCCTTATATGGTAAAAATGGAAATGTAGCCCCTTTGTTTGCCTCTCATTTTTTACTCATTCTCATTCCACATTTCTATACTGAAGCTGAGTGGAACTAGCTCAATTCATAATAAAAAGTGATGGTATCTCAGTCACATCTTCAAGAAGTAGCATATATTTTTAAAATACCCAATGCAAATCTAACACATTATAAATATAAAAAATATCTAAAATTATTGTAGTTAGCATGAAACCAAGTTTCAATTCAATCAAAGTGAATTTTAGATCCATTTTTATTTTTGAATCTTACCACCTTGTTACAGGACCAGGGGCCTGTCACTGTGGGAAGAAAATGATTCTATTTTCTCAGGAAATAACAAGGGGTCACAAATTTTAATTTTCTCCAGCTGGAGTGGAGACCAGGGGGGCTTATTTAAGCTTCTCAAAGTATACCTTCCTCCTGCAGACAAACCAAAGATCCTCCCAAGCAAAGTTTGGTAGCTGTTTTCAGTATCCAAAGGAAGATTTCCCAGCCAAGCAACTGCTTCACCCACTTAGAATCCTGCTTATGATTCCAGCTGAATGTAGGAGTCAGCCTTTAAATATAAACCTGAGAGAACTTCCATCATCATCTCTGCATTTGTAAATTTTCTTTTTTTCCCAAAATAATAAAATGTGACAAGAGAGTCTTCCAACTTTCCCCCTAGAAGAGTAGCTTGGGGTAATGAAACAAGAGAGGTCCTCTGCCACCAGTCCTTCAGTCCCTCGCCACTTCATATAGGGGGATAACAGAAGTCCTCCACTTGGGAGTTGCCATAATGCTCCAATTACCAGTTTCTCCTGGTGGAGAAATTACTTTCTATCCTTCCCAGCCTAGGGCTATTGCTATAAATTTCAGAATCCCAGAATACACTGTTCTGTAATCATTCTTATTATGGCATTAGAATACCCAGATAGTATTCTGCTAATAAACCAATTATCTCTCAGAGTCCTGAGATCCTTGACAACATTTATGACAGATTTGTGGGACTACCACAGTTTCAGACTATTGGCAGGTGTCATAAAAGTTCACTGGATGGATGGGTGTATGGATGAGCAAATGGAGAGATGGATGGATGGATGGGTGGATGGGTGGATAGATGAATGGATGGATGGAAGAATGGATGGATGGAAAAATGGATGGATGGAAAAATGGATGGAATTAATGGAAGGATAGATTGATGGATGAATGTATTATGGATGGATATATAATTGCTTCTTAGACATACACAGTAAGTAGAAGGACAAATTCTGAGAAATATAGATTAAGTTACTTGCCAGGAATTCAGAGCACTAACATAGAGCACACACAAAACTTGGAGGACTCCCAGTCAAATTACAATGATGCTATGACTCTTTTGCTGAATCACCTGCACAAAACTATATCCTAATATATATAGTGGGCCTCCAAAGCTGATATATAGAAAAATTACACTGTGATCACCTCATTAACACAAATACAGACAGAATTTCTTGAGTTCTATGTGTTGCTCCTTTTATGCTGAAAGGATACTCCTGGTCCTCCACTTGGTGAGATGGAATGAGCATAATCAATAGTTTCAGCCCCCACTCACATGAACAGATATAACTAAACAGGTTCTGAAACTTGATACAGCTTGTACATCCATGCCAGACGGAGGTTTTTTTCAGGTAAGAAATTGGGCAGATCATCCCTAGCCAAAGGCCTAATAGGCAACAGACTTTGAATGGAAGGTATTTGGGGTTGTGGAAAAGCCCTTTCACTGGTTCTGCTTTATTTCCAGGTAAGCAAGGCCTTTTTGTTATGTGGAGAACTTTTGACCTATCAGGCATTGGGAAGTTGGTCAGGCCTTCTCTGACCAGGAGAGGAGAGGGGACCAGCACCAGTGGCACTGGGAGGCAGAGGATAAAATTAAGACAGATTGGTGTCAGATTAAACTTTTTTATATATCTGTTAAGACCATTCGCTGAGAATAGAGGGTCTATGACTTCCCCTTTCCTTAGCCAAGACTGCTCTTCCCATTGACTCTCTTAGGAATGCAGGATTCCTACTGGCACTTTCCATCTGACAGAGAGCACTTTCTTTCTGTGGCTTTTCATGATTCCAGTTGGTTAAAATGTTGTAAATCCTTTAGAAACAAAAAATAATACAAGACTTTTGGGGGGATATTTGGGCCACAGTCAGAGGTGCTTAGGACTTATTCCTGGCTCTGCACTTTGATATCACTAAGAAGGTATTAGGGACTAAATCTAGGTGCTAACGTGCAAGGCAAGCATTCTACCATTGTACTATCACTCCAGTCCAAAATACAAGACTGTCAATAAAGCAAACTATTCACTTGGCTTTACTGAATATGTTAACTCAACCTCCAAATGTGGGTATTAATATCTTCATATTTTAGTCTTTTACAATGAACAAAAGCGTGTATTTCTATCACCATATTAAAGAAAAATCTACCCTATTTGAAGAATAGATGGAAACTGTTTCTCTAATAGCTACCATGAAGGGACACAGCTAACATTTTTGTTAACTTCTTCAGAGAAGAGGGGTGTTCATAACCACCTTAATGTCACACTAAATTTCCAAGACCCATTACCAAAAGTCCAACATCATTGGTCACTAGTGAATCACATACTTTTTAAATCAGAGAACCACTGGGCTCATGGCATTAAAATTAAAAGCCTCCCACCTCACCCCAAATGCCTGATAGCTTTCATCTCATATTTACCCCAGTGATTGAAAGTCACTAGCTTTGTGATTCCAACCTGGCATGTAAATGATTCTAGCAAGTCTTACCCACGGTGGAAAATCAAGCTGACAGCTCAACAGTTTTGTAGCTCAGAAATGTTTTCAGCCTATCTACTAAGTCATACCCAGTCTCCTAGGTAACTGGGACTATTTTCACAAAATTGGGAAATATTGAACAAGGTAGATGACAACATTGGCACTAAATTTTCATATCCTGTAACTGGTAACAAATGTGGGATAGAATTGAAGATAGATCCCCTCTCTATGATTAAGCATGCCTCCGGAGCCACTGAGGAAGAGGAAAGGACAACACTGAGCTGTTCTTGAAGGAAAAAAAATGTGGAGGCATAAATAAATTGCTCCATGTTTATAAAGTGCTTTGGGCTCTTTGAGTAATGGCAGAGTGACAGAGCCTGGTGTTATTAGTTTTCACACAAAACCCAGGATTAATGGCTTCTCTCAATCCCATTCTCCAATTAATATGTTGCTCTGAGTCCATGTATGTTGCTTTCCATGTCCCTTTAGATGGACAGCAGAGCTAGAGTTTGAGTTCTCCCTGTGGAAATGCATGTAATCTATTAAATATTCTTCTTATACCAGAATCCTTTAAGCTGAAATTCATCAGCTGCTAATTTGTTGGCATTTGTTTAAACACAGGACAAGGAAGCAGATCAACAAACTGGTTCATATAGTCAGGTACCAGCTGTTCTTATATGGAAGATTCCTCTTATAAAAGAAAAGTAGTTGTCAAATACTCAAGCATTTGAGGTTCCCAGTTAACAGATGGAAACTGTCTCCATTTGATAAATGCAAGTCCTTTGCTATCATTTTTATTTTTCCATAACCTTATGATTCACTTTACCTACACTATATTCAACTTTTGCCATTCTATTTTATTAGCTCTGACCTGGCATTCTTCCTTTCACTACTCTCCCTGTTGGTAGAGATAGCGCATAGTAATCAGAATAAACTTTCTGATGCATATACATACATATATATACCATCTCACACTTCTGCTTAAAAGCCTTTATACTTCAAAGAAAGCTTTCACTATGCCTTTATGCCCCTGATATGTTCTCTATCATTTGACTCTGTACCCCTCTATTAATCTTTTCACATCAGTCCATCCATACTGGTCCATCTTTTGTTTTGTTTAATTTATGTTTGTTTTTAGGCTACACCCAGAAGTTAAGAGGAGCTATTTCTGTCTTTGTATTTATGGGTGTCTATTAGCAGGCCTTGTGGATCTTAAATGGCAACGTTTAAACAAGGTTGGCTACATGCAAGGCAAACACTTACTACCTTCACTCACTCCAACCCTACACTGACAATTCATTTGACAGACTATTATTTGCCTGTCTCTAGATATGTATGATACTACCTTAACTTTGAATTACTCTTTTATAGATCTTTACATGGCTTCCACTTTTGCATTCCTCAGTTCTTGGCTCAGATATTTAATCCTGCCTAGAGTCACTCCAGTCACTCTTTCACATTTCTCTTTCTTCACTGCACTTCTCTGTGACTGAAACTTACTTTTTTTTTTTTTTTTTTTGGTTTTTGGGTCACACCCGGCAGTGCTCAGGGGTTACTCCTGGCTCTATGCTCAGAAATAGCTCTTGGCAGGCTCAGGGTACTGGAAGGGATGCTGGGATTCGAACCACTGACCTTCTGCATGAAAGGCAAACTCCTTACCTCCATTCTATCTCTCCAGCCCCTGAAACTTACTTCTTATTTGCATGTTCATTGTCTCTCACCATGTAAATACAAGCATCTAGAAGAGCAGATTTCTTGGTCATTGTTACATTCCTTACTCCTAAAAGTACCAGACTCAAAACATGCATTCAATATTTATTGACTAATGCTTAGAAAGAGCAACAGATGCATGCATAGAATTTATGATTTCCAGTTTCCATTCCAGTGGTGTTTTGTGCCAACCCTTCAATTTACTAGTTTCTGAGATTTCCTCAAGGTAGCTGAAATAGAAGAAACTTTTGTATGGTTACATATGGCATAACAAGATATAATGTCTCAGAAGTTTAAATATAGTAGCTTTAGTATGGCTGAAGTCTCAAAGAAAGTATAACCAATGAGGGGCTCTGGATCCAAAATGGCCCTAAAGAGCTCCCTCTAAGGAGTCTTTCTACTGGTCTACCATTAATACTATCAACATAAAGAGCATAAACTTATCCTTTTCTGTGATTTATTTATTTCTTCAGCAAATATTTATTAAGAGCCAACATGTGCAAGCTGTGCTTGATTTTTATTTCTGCTAATTCTTTACTCAGATACACATGGTTTGAGGGTTTTTTTTGTGCCCCTACCAGTTTTTATTATAATTTTTTGTTTCATTTTCCTCTATTAGCTAGACAATTTTTCTAGGCACCTGAGCATATAGTTCAGTGCAAGGATCCAGGGTTGCATTCAATGAAGCTCAGATATCAACTCAGGATCAGCCACGTGTAAAACAAGCACCATAACACCTCTGCTATCTTGCTGGTACTGCAGAAAATTTTCAATGCTCACATTGAAAACCAAAATTTCCATAACATTGTATCTTAAATAATAACCTGATAACCACATATCAATTAGATCATCCCTTCATCCCTTCATTTTAATAATGAGACAACTAAAATCAGGGACATAATGTTTCTTGCCCAAGGTCAACAATGCCAACCTGAAAACTGGAACAGATGATCTCTAGTATCCACAGATAGCTATAATAAGCTTGTTTGTGCATGGTCCAGATCCCAAACTAAGTCTTATTAACATTGTCATCTAACATCTCTTGAGCACCTGCAAAAACACTACACTATATGAACAGAAGGAATCCTACCCAAAAACCCAGCCCATTATGCCATATTGAAACTAAGATTTTTTTTCAATCATACACAAACTCTGATCCAAGAAATAAAGACTTTAATAGAAAGCAAAGGCACAAAAGTAGTCTATTCTTTCTTGGGCATGAACAGTTACAGTCTACTGAACAAACTCTTATTTAGGCAATTTTCTAAATGTGTTGTGTGCCTGTTGAACTAGATCGACTTCTTTGGAGCAATTTTAATTTATTGGTTAAATATTTATTATTAATATATTTAAAAGCCATATTATTTATGTAATATATTTTGAACGATTCTGGACTACTAGGTAATTATTATCTATTTAAAATAAGGCTACCCAGAGGAAAAAACAGTGGTCATTCACAGCAAGAGTGGGAAACTTACAGGTTACTGAGATTGGGTGCTTTTCATTTAAATTTTTTGCAGCAGACATTCTGTTATTTCTAATGGGAGTTTGATGTGTATTTGAATGTACATGGTGAAAATGAGTAGGAGGAGGGAAAGACCCATCCATATAAAATGCAAGCAATTAAACTGTTTTATGGACAAGCTCGCTGCCAAATTTCTTAGTGAAATCAAAAACACCTTTGAGTTAGTTGTACAAAAGCAGGGCAGAAAGCACCTGCAGTCACGTCTGTTTCTCATTTTGTACTCATGTAACTCAGATGCCCTGTGGATTAAGTAAAATATGCTCCTGTGTTGAAATCGTGTAGACCACGTGTCAGCTCAGTTTGAATTTGGAAACAGGAGCTCAAAAGGTGCCATTCAAACATGTGGCTCTGGTTTTCCCCAAGTGAAACATGAACAAGGGAGTCAAGTTAATGGGGGCTTGCATCTCCAGCTTCACTATAAGTACCAGACACAGCAGAACCATATTTCCAATTAGTGCTGACCCACCCAACCCCCACCCATATCAGTTCGCATTTAAGGTTTCACAAGGGAAGGTCATGGGTATGAAGGGGAAGTGCTATAAATGTACATGTTGACAGTTCATGGCTTCTAGACGAATTTACAACCATGTCCTAACACAGAAAAAAGAGAACAAATTAAGGTGAATAATCCAATATTACCAGGTAATGGACTACAAGTAATTTACTCTTTGTAGAATATATACATGTATAAGGAATTCCTTTGGTCTAAAGAAATTTATTAGAGTAAAATTAGGACTCAGTTCTTACATTAAGACTCCAGTCAAATTTGTTCAATTTTTATCCAAAGATGACTCAAATATTGCCAATGATAAGAAATTTTTCTCTCTTGGATCCCATTTTAGAATAAGAGTTCTTTAACAGTCCCACTGACTCAACACATACTTATTGAGGACCTACTAAGTTGTGTTTTTTTGTTTTGTTTTGTTTTGTTTTGTTTTGTTTTGTTTGGGGGGGGGGTTGTGTCACACCCGGCAATGCTCAGGGGTTACTTCTAGCTCTATGCTCAAAACTTTTTCCTGGCAGGCTCAGGGACCATATGGGATGCCGGGATTCAAACCACCATCCTTATGAATGTAAGGCAAACGCCCTACCTCCATGCTATCTCTCGGCTCCTACTAAGTATTTTCAAGCCTCAGCAGTCCATGTAACAGCAAGGATTCTTTCATGGAGTTTCCTTTTAAGGCAGGGAGAGGAAGAATTGGCTTTGAACTAATTTAGTAAAGGCGTGTTCCAGTTAAAGTCAAGTCTCCATGTGGCATTCCAGATTTACATAGGATAAATTAGGATGTGATAATTTGCTTCCAAAAATTCAATAATTTACTTTAAAAAAATGAATCACTGAAGGATCCCCTTTAAATGTAAAACTCCCAGATCCCCACTTCTCAAATCATCTGTTATTCTGAATGTCTCCAAGCTTTATTAATTAGCATATCCCATACTGTTTTAGAGTGTCTCCCCCAAACACCATAGGTAGGCAACCACAAACTCTGTGAATACTATTGTGCAAAAAAATATGTGCCCTCATAAAGCACCACTTTTCCAAAATAATTCCAACCCATTCTAAAAAGATTCCTCAGCAGAAACCTAAAAATGTCTTTTAAACTCCACTGTTAGGTTTATTAAAGGCTCTCTGGACTAATAACTAACTTGAGGGGCTGGAGATATAGTGAAGGAAGTAAAGTGCTTCACTTATACCCAGTTCTGATTTGAACCTTGGCATTGTGTAATGATCCACAAAATACTGGCAAGAGTGAACCCTTAACATAAAGCCAGAAATAAACTTTGGGCATGCCAGGTATGGCCTAAAAACAAAACAAAAGTTAAGTTGAGGCCAAAGAAAGTCTAGAGTTAAGAGGGGGTTATCAATTTCTCTGAATTGTTCTCATTAGTATGAATGAGATTTAAAAAAGAGAAAACATGCCTGAGGAATTGAGCATAAAGAGAGAACTGGTAAGGAGAATGTCATTTTTCTTTTCCTGACACATTCAACTATTTAATTTCTTAATTATCTGTCACCAGAAACTCTCACTGTTGTACCAGAAATTTGGCCTAATAGCAGTTAATGAGAGCAGTTAAACCACTGAGCTTTGTGTGAGAAAATAATCAATATACACAAACATCTAGAGAAAAAAATTATAAAGAAGCTGAAAGAACATTCCTGTTATTACAACTGACCTCTTATTACTTTCCCCATATGGGGAGTTTATTAAGTAGAGGCCACCACATTTATCTTCAGGACCATTGTACTGCCAGGAAACTCCCTGATCCAATAGCATAGTGGTTAACTGGCATTAAAAATTATATCTTTTAATCACCTGCCCTACCCTAACCTACTTGGAAAAGTTCATGTCATATCATGAATTTTAGCTCCAGAGATTGGAAAGCTGTTCTTTTTAAATAGGGAAGCACAAATGAAGTTGACCTTGGGTATTTCCATAAGCCTTTCATCTACCCAAAAAAAGATTCATACTGAAAGGGTTCATAGTAATTAGATAAGTTTAGCAAATACAGGTACAAAAGAGTATTCAGAAGTCAAATGAGCCATTCTTTAATCTAAGAGCTTTGTTGTAGAATAAGAATCATGATCAAGTGCAGTCACTAGTGCCTAAATTAACTCCGGAGGAAAGTCTTCTTATGAAATAGACATACTAACAAATGAGATCAAAGTGAGGAAATTGAGTGATATATTTTTGTTTGGTTGGGTTGGATTTGATTGGTTCCTAATGTTGACCAGTTCAAACAGATGATGCCCTAAGTAAAATCTCCATAAATATCACAACCCTAGCTCTTCAATGTCTCTGCTGACCATAAGTGTCAATATTTCCATTGTATCTGAAACAGGGCCCAATGACTAATATTTGGTTAACTATTCCCGATAAAAAACTTTCTGATTTTTTCCAAGCGAAACTCTGCCACCTAACATGGAGAACTACACTTAGCTTCAAAGTAAGATCTAATTTTTTTGTTGTTACTTGGACAGAACAGTCAGAGTTCATCTTTGACTGTCAGTTGTAATAGGTAGCAACTATGCAATTACCATGGAAGAATGTGAGGCACCAGATTAATTGTGATGAAGTAGAGAAATTCAATTTACCTTTATCCAGAATATCTCATCCTCCCCAATCAGAAATATGACTCAGAAATGTGTATAAAGGCTCACAAATATCTAGTATGACATTATAATTTTCCTGTTACTATCTATCTTTTATTTGTGTCATAGTCTTTAATTTATTGACATGAAATGAACAAAAATATTTGCATGGAAAAAAGTTCTTGGGCATAAATAGTTTATTGACAATGCCCAATATAAAAGTCAAGTCTTGAACTTTTTTTTTTCATTTGGTGTGGGAGGGTAGCCTATCAAATATTTCTTCATGTCCTTCCAAATACTCCTCCCAGTGATTCTTAGCCAACCAGGCTGGTGATATAATATGAAGAGAATGTTGTGCTGCTCAGATTCTGTGGTGCCAGACATTACCCAGGCCACCCTAGGAGTGCTAAGGGACTTCCAGGTATATACAACAGTCTTTTATATACCATGTGACACCAGAGTTCAAACTGGGGTCAGTCACATGTCTTAAACTCTTACTATATTGACTACAAATTATATAAAAACAGATACTACCTTTGAAAATTCTTAAGACAGAATTCTTAAGTCCATATATCAAAGTGCAATCTATTCTGAAGAGTCAACCACACAGAAATTAAATGAATTAATTTTACAATAATGCCATGGCAATTTAGAACAGCTTAGCAAGTGTGAATTATGATTTCTAGCACTATGGAACTTGGACTCCAAATAATTGCTTAGGTTTTGGATTATGGCAAAATCTCAAAAGAAACCCATAGAAAGAGAGTCTATTAGCACTGTGCTGCAGATTTATATTGTGGTAATTTATGAAATTAGAAAATAAATAGAGAACAGAAAACCAACTACATTCATGGACAGAATCATTACAAATTCAGGATAGTCACAAATTTAAGAAGCTAGAACAATAGGTAGACATTATATGCCTGCCTCAGAAATGTGAATTATTCAACTTGGTTTCCTAGGTTCCATCTATTCTATCTGAGCCACTTGAATTAGAAAATTCAGATAACTTTCTTGAGACTTCCCTAAAAAACATTTTTTACAAATAAATGGAGGATATATATGTATATATATACATACATACATATATATATCCTCTTAAGTCTATGTTTGTTCTGACTATACAAATGTGTTTCTTATAGGCAGCACAATAGTGGATTCAGCTTTTTGTTTCATTTTGCCACTCTGTTTCTTTTGTGTATGTGTTTTTAAAATAATTTTTATTGTGACCAAAATATCAAATCTTTCACAGTAATATTTAAGGTACATAGTGACAAGGAATCAGGGTCATTCCCACCAGAAGGGTTGTCCTCTTTTTTTAAAAAAATATTTTTATTTAAACACCTTGGTTACAAACATGATTGTAGCTGGGTTTCAGTCATATAAGATGACACCCCCCATCACCAGTGCAACATTCCCACCACCAATGTCCCGATATACCTCCTCCCCTCCCCGCCCCAACCTGTACTCTACACAGGATTTCTATTTTCCTCATACATTCTCATTGTTAGGATAGTTCTCAATGTAGTTATTTTTCTAACTAAACTCATCAATTGTGGTGAGGTTCATGAGGTGGGCTGTAACATCGAGCCCTCCTCTTTTTGTCTCTGAAAATTGTTGAGAAATGTCTTTCATTTTTATTAAAACCCATAGATTCTGCATCTTTCTCTCTCTCTGACTTCTTCAACTCAGCATAATAGATTCCATGTACATCCATGTATAGGAAATTTTTATGACTTCATCTCTCCTGACGGCTGCATAATATTCCATTGTGTATATGTACCACAGTTTCTTTAGCCATTAATCTGTTGAAATGCATCTTGGTTGTTTCCAGAGTATTGCTAAGGTAAATAGTGCTGCAATAAATATAGGTGTAAGAAAGGGATTTTTGTATTGTATTTTTGTGTTCCTAGGGTATATTCCTAGGACTGGTATAGCTGGATCATATGGAAGCTCAAGATTGAACTAGTCGGCATTCCCACCAAAAGTGGATAAATGTTCCTTTCTCACCACATCCCCACCAACACTGTGTGTTTTCATTCTTTGTGATGTGTGCCAATCTCTGTGGTGTGAGGTGGTACCTCATAGTTGTTTTGATTTGCATCTCCCTGATGAATAGTGATGTGGAGCATTTTTTCATGGGCATTTTGGCCATTTGTATTTCTTCTTTATCAAAGTGTATGTCCATTTCTTTTCCCCATTTTTTAAGAGATTAGATTTTTTCTTGTAAATTTCTGTCAGTGCCTTGTATATTTTGGATATTAGCCCCATATCTGTTGGGTATTGGGTGAATAGTTTCTCCCAATCAGTGGGTGGCTCTTATACCTTGGGCACTATTTCCTTCGAGGTGCAGAAGCTTCTCAGCTTAATATATTCCAATCTGTTAATCTCTGCTTTCACTTGTTTGGAGAGTGAAGTTTCCTCCTTGAAGATTCCATTAGTCTCAGTGTCATGGAGTGTCTTACCTATGTGTAGTTCTATATACCTTATGGTATCAGGTCTGATATCGAGGTCTTAAATCCATTTAGATTTTACCTTCGTACATGATGATAGCTGGGGGTCTAAGTTCACTTTTTTGCAAGTGGCTAGTCAGTTGTGCCAATACCACTTGTTGAAGAGGCTTTCTTTGCTCCATTTGGGATTTCTTGCTCCTTTATCAAAAATTAGGTGGTTTTATGTGTGGGAAACATTCTCTGAGTATTTAAGCCTATTCCACTGATCTGATGGTCTGTCTTTATTCCAATACCATGCTGTTTTGATAACTATTGCTTTGTAATACAGTTTAAAGTTGGGGAAAGTAATGCCTCCCATATTTTTTTTTACAAAGGATTGCTTTAGCTATTTGAGGGTGTTTATTGTTCCAAATGAATTTCAAAAGAGCCGGATCCACTTCTTTGAAGAATGTCATGGGTATCTTTAGAGGAATCACATTAAATCTGTACAATGCTTTGGGGAGTATTGCCATTTTAATGATGTTAATCCTGCCAATCCATGAGCAGGGTATGTGTTTCCATTTCTGTGTGTCCTCTATTATTTCTTGGAGTAGGACTTTATAATTTTCTTTGTATAGTTCCTTCACTTCCTTGGTCAAGTTGACTGCAAGATATTTGAGTTTGTGTGGCACTAATGTGCATGGGATTGTCTTCTTGACATCCATCTGTTCCCTATCATTATTGGTATATAAAAAGGCCATTGATTTTTGTGTATTAATTTTGTTGCCTGCCACTTTGCTATATGAGTCTATTGTTTCTAGAAGCTATTTGGGAGAGTCTTTAGGGTTTTCTAAGTAGAGTATCATGTCATTTGCAAACAGTGAGAGCTTGACTTCTTCCTTTCCTATCTGGATTTCTTTGATATCTTTTTCTTGCCTGATCACTATAGCAAGGACTTCCAGTGCTATATTGAATAGGTTGGTGAGATAGGACAGCCTTGCCTTGTGCCAAAATTAAGAGGGAAGGCTCTAAGTTTTTCTCCATGGAGGATAATATTTGCCACTGGCTTGTGGTAGGAGGCCTTAACTATATTGAGAAAGGTTCCTTCCATTCCCATCTTGCTGAGAGTTTTGAACAAGAATGGGTGTTAGACCTTATCAAATGCTTTCTCTGCATCTATTTATATGATCATGTGATTTTTATTTTTCTTCTTTTTGATGTTGTGTATGATGTTGATAGAATTACGGATGTTAAACCTTCCTTGCATTCCTGGGATGAAACCTACTTGATCATAATGAATGAACTTCTTAATGAGGCATTGAATCCTATTTGCCAGGATTTTGTTGAGGATCTTTGCATCTGTGTTCATCAGCGATATTGGTTTGTTATTTTCTTTTTATTTGTAGCATCTCTGTCTGATTTATATTGGCATCATGCCCATTTTTTTCTATTTCATGAAAGAGTCTTGCCAGGATTGGTAGAAGTTCCTCTTGAAAGGTTTAAAAGAATTAATTAGTGAATCCATCTGGACCTGGGCTTTTGTTTTTGGGCAGACATTTCATTACTGTTTTAATTTCGTCAATAGTGATGGGGGTGTTTAGATATGCTACATCCTCTTTATTCAACCGTGGAAGATTATGAGTCCAAAAATTTATCCATTTCTTCCAGGTTCTCATTTTTAGTGGCATAGAGCTTCTCAAAGTAGTTTATGATTACCCGTTGAATTTCTGCCATATCAGTAGTGATCTCCCCTCTTTTATTTCTAATATGAGTTATCAAGTTTCTCTCTCTTTCTTTGTTAGTTTTGCTAATGGTCTATCAATCTTGTTAATATTTTTGAAGAACAAATTCTGCTTTTGTTGATCTTTTGGATTGTTTTTTGGGTTTCCACTTTGTTGATTTCTGCTCTTAGCTTTGTTATTTCCTTCTGTCTCCCTATTTTTTGGTCCTTTTGTTGAGCACTTTCTAATTCTATGAGCTGTGTCATTAAGCTATTCAGGTAGGCCCCTTCTTCCTTCCTGATGTGTGCTTGCAAAGCTATAAATTTTCCTCTCAGTTCCACTTTTGCTGTATCCCATAGGTTCTGATAATTTGTGTTTTTATTATCATTTGTTTCTAGGAAAGTTTTATTTTCTCTTTGATTTCATCTCAGACCCACTGGTTATTCAGTATGAGGCTGTTTAACTTCCAGGTGTTAAAGTTTTTCTTCTGTGTCCCTTTGGAATTCACATATAATTTCAGAGCCTTGTGGTCAGTAAAGGTAACCTGCAAAATTTTTGTTCTCTTGATATTATGGAGGTATTTTTTATGTATTCTATCCTGGAGAATGTCCCATGTACATTGGAGAAAAATGTGTATCCAGGTTTCTGGGGGTGGAGTTCCTATATATATCTACTAAGCCTCTTTCTTCCATTTCACTTTTCAGGTCTTATATATTCTTGTTGGGTTTCAGTCTGCTTGACCTATCAAGTGTTGACAAAGCCATGTTGAGGTCCCTCACAATTATTGTGTTGTTTTTGATATTATTTTTCAGATTTGTCACAATTGTATTAAATATTTTGCTGGCCCCTTGTTTGGTGTATATATGTTTAGGAGAGTGATTTCTTCCTGCTGTACATATCCCTTGA
The DNA here is from genome assembly GCF_024139225.1 of Suncus etruscus. Lineage (NCBI taxonomy): Eukaryota > Metazoa > Chordata > Mammalia > Eulipotyphla > Soricidae > Suncus > Suncus etruscus. The sequence continues at coordinate 127,057,531 of NC_064849.1, forward strand.
TTAATACAAAATGTCTAACTTTGTCCCTTACAACTTTCCTGAGTATAATGTTTGCATCATCTGATATTAGTATGGCCACTCCAGCTTTTTTTATGGGTGTTGTTTGCTTGGATATTTTTCTTCCAGCCTTCTGTTTTGAGTCAATATTTGTTCTGATTATTCAGGTGCGTTTCTTGCAGGCAGAAGATGGTTGGATTGAGTTTTTTGATCCATTTAGCCACTCTGTGTCTCTTAACTGGTGAATTTATTCCATTGAAATTGAGAGAAAGAATTGTTCTGGGATTTAGTACCATCTTTATATCAAAGTTTTGTGTGTCTGTTGGTCAGTCTTGTCTTAAAGTAGGCCTTTCAGTTTTTCTTTTAAGACTGTTTTTGAGTCTGTAAAGTTTCCGAGCTGTTGTTTGTCTGTAAAGCCATGTATTCTTCCTTCAAACCTTAAAGTGAGTTTTGCAGTATTCTAGGCAAAGCATTTATTTCATTGTGTTTTGTCACTATGTCCCACCACTGCCTTCTGGCCTTGAGTGTTTCTGGTGACAGGTCTGCTGTAAATCTCAAGGATGTTCTCTTGAATATAATTTCCCTTTTTGATTTTTCTGCTTTCAGAATTCTGTCTCTATTTGTTGAATTCAACATTGTGACTAGGATGTGTCTTGGGGTGTTTTTTCTGGGATCTCTTTTAGTTGGTACTCTTCGGGCATGCAGGATTTGGTCGCATGTATTCTTTAGCTCTGATAGTTTCTCTTTAATGATGTTTTTGAACATTGATTCTTCCTGGAGATTTTCTTCCTGGTTCTCTGGGACTCCAATGATTCTTAAGTTGTTTCTGTTGAGCTTATCATAGACTTCTATTTTCATCTGTTCCTATTCTTTGACTAATTTTTTCATTGTCTGTTCATTTGCTTTAAGGTTTTTTTTCCAATCTCTTCTGCTATATGGAGTTGTTATGCATCTCATCTTCCAGAGCACTAATTCTATCTTCAGCTTCTGTTACCCTGATGGAGAGGTTGTCGATTTTGTCATTCAATTCGTTTACTGAGTTTTTCAGACCTGTTATTTGACCTCTTACTTCAGTTTGGAGTTTTCTGATTTCTGTCTTTATATTTTCTTGGTTCTTATTAGTGTTCTGTTCAACTTGATCCATGGTTTCTTTGAGTTCTGTGAGCATCTTCCATATTTCTTCTCTAAACTCCTTATCTGAGAGACTGACTAGTTGGTTGGTCATTTTCCGGTCATCAAAGTTGCCATCTTTATTCTCTATGCCTGATGCTGGACTGCATTGTTTCCCTATTGTCACATTTGTATTGTGGGTTTGTCTATGTGTTGTAGTGGTATTCATTGGCTAAATGATGTGTGCGGCCACGTTCCTCTGGCTCCACCCTTTCTGGGCAGGTCGACTTGCCTCCAAGGAAGGAGAGCCGTCTGTGGATGAAGCCACACACGGGATCAAATCTTAGGCCCAGGCAACCAGCAGAGAAGACAGTCCAGAGAGAAATGCTGTACAGTTCCTAGTGTGATTTTTTTCTGTGTGTTGCAGTGGCATTCTTTCATTAGAAAGTGTGCACGGCCACAAAGCAAAGGGAGCAGAAAAGCTCTGCTCTTCTGGAACCTCTGGGAGAGCGATTTTGCTGGGCCCTTTTCAGCCCACTCCTGAGAGGTTCAGGAGACAGGACAGTAGAAAAACACGCACAGGCAACACTCACAGTTTCTCACAGTTGGGAACCACTGGGCAGGCACAGATTTTCCCAACCTGATGTCACAAACAGGAGATCTGCCTTTCTGCAAATTACTGTTGATAACCAGTTTTCACTTTTGGATGCAGTTCCTTTGTGTTCCGGATGAGCCTTTATGAGCCTCTGAAAGAGTGATTTTGCTGGGCCTGAGAGGTTCAGGAGACAGAACAGTAGAAAAACATGCACAAGCAACACTCACAGTTTCTCACCCTAAAAAACATTTTTAAGAACTTTTTTTTTCTTTATCCTAAAGTTCCCCTTGTTCTCCCTCTCTGTGAGGTCCCAAAACCTAGAAACACAGTAACAATTTTAGTTGGTGTCACCATAAAATTGCCTTTAAGGAAAGTCAAGACACAGCTATGTCTTGGCTATTCATTAATAATTATGCTCTAGATTGATGAGTGGGAAACAACTGGAGGGGCAGTGGTGGGGTTGGTGGAGGAACTGATGTTGAAATATTGTATGCCGGACATTCAATCATGAATAACTTTGTAATTTCATGGTGACTAAATTTAAAAAAAAAGAATTCTGCCCTATTTCTTCTCTATTAGAAAGTCAAATCTTCACCTGAAATTAACAGTTTTACTTTTTCTTTTTCTTTTTTTATTAATTATTTTATTGTGGGCAAAGTGAATTACAAATATTTCACAGTAATATTTAAGGCACACAGTAGCAATGAATGAGGGGCATTCCCCCCACCAATGTTGTCCTCCTTCCACCCCTGTTCCCAGCATGCATCCCACTTCCCCCTCTTCTACCCCTCCCCCTGTAATGCTAGTGCAACTGTTCCCCTCATGTACAGCTTGATGTAGATTGGGTATCATTTCTGTTGTTGTTGACTTTGAATTTTGTATTCAAATCTGATCATTCTTTATTTCCTCCAAATGAACATACGACGGTCTGGTCTTGGTACCATCCATTTTTCTCCCTCCAATTATGATCAAAGTGATTCCAGTAATGTGGCTCTATTGGAGATATAAGAAGGGATATGGGAGGAGTCTATCTAGAAAGAAAGGGAAAGAAGAAGAAAGGGCAAGGAAGAAAAAAAGTAAGAAAACAAAATAAAATGAGACAATATAAAAACCAAAACAAAAACAATAACCAATAAGGGAGTAACAAAAAAAGGATTAAGATTAAAAAAAAAGAGTAAACCAAAAACCAAATCATCAGCTATGAAAAAACAAACCAAAAAAATAAAAACAAACAAAAAACAAAAACAAAAGCAAAAACAAGAAAAAAATAGAAAGAAAAAAATACCAGACCAGCAACTTCTTAAAAAAGGGTTATATATATTTTTTACTTGGTTTGTTTTGTTTTTGTTTTGTTTTGTTTTTGCATAGGAACAGTAAATATTGGGGAAATTACAACGGGAATTCCCCTGGCCTAAGAGATACAGGGTTCCTCTGCCCTTGAAGCATACTGCCATGGGAACAACTACAGGCTCTGTACTCACACTTTTACTCACCCTAAGGTCTTTTTATGGTGCCAGAAGACTTTACACTCAGATGTGGGTGATGACATCCCTCCGCTATAGCTGAAGATCTTGCTATTTGTATAGGTTATAGGGTGAAGACCAGGAGAGAGAATTTTTTGTTTGTTTGTTTGATTGGTTGGTTTTTTATTTTTGTTTTTTTATGGTTCTAGGATTTCTGTTTTATCACTGTTTTATCACAGTCTTCTGTAGTTAGTGGACTTGGATTTGCTCAGATCCTAGGTCAGAGCCTATGCTATAGTCTTTTATATTTTTTCTTTTTCTTTTTTAATTTTATTAATTTTTTTATTTTTTAACTGAAATCCAACTACAAACATGTTTATAATCATGATGCTTAAAACACTATAAGAAAAGAAATTAAAAATAAATCTTCAGTCCATTTTCCTTTTTTCTTCTCTTTTTCTTCTTCCTCTTTATCTTCTTCTTTCTCTTACTCTTCATCCTTATCCTCTTCTACTTCTTCCTCTTTTTCTTTCTCCTCCTCATTTTCTTCTTCTTCTTTTTCCCTCTTCCTCTTTTCTTGTCTACTTTTTCTTTTACTTCTTCCTCTTTCTCTTCTTCCTCTTCTTTTTCTTCCTTCCTCTTTTCTTCTTCCTTTTCTTCTTCCTCCTTCTCTTCTTTTTTCTTCCTCTTCTTCCTTTTTAATTTTTATTCTTCTTCCCCTTTCCTCTTCTTTTCTTCCTCTTCTTCTTACTACTCTTCCTCTTCTCACACTTCCTCCAACTCTTCTTAATATTCTCTTCTTGAATCTTTGTGACTCCAATGATTCCTGTGTTGTTTCTGTTGAGTTTATCAAAGATTTCTATTTTAATCTGTTCACAATTTTGAGTAGTTTATTCACTGTCTGATCATTTGCTTTAAGATTCTTTTGCAATCTTTTCTGCTGTATGAAGTTTTTCTGAATCTCATCCTCTGGCTCACTGACCCCCTCTTCAGCTGCTGTTACTTCCTTTGAAAGGCTTTCCTTTGAGGTTTTCATTTCATCTACTGAGTTTTTCAGACCTGTTGTTTCAGTTTAGAATTTTCTGAGTTCTCTCATTATGTTCTGTTCAGCTCAATCTATATTTGCTTTGAGTTCTTTGAGCATCCTCTATGTTAATACTCTAAACTCCTTATCTGAGAGGCTTTTCAGGTCATCTTAATTTTCTATGTGTTGTGTTGTCCTGCATTGTTTCCCCATTGCAACACTTGTAAAGTGGTTTTTCTATGTGTATGGGTTAGAAGATGTGTGCAGCTGTGGAGCTAAGCAGCTTCTCTAGCTCCACTTTATTGGGTGGGGCCCTTACCGGAATTGGGCCCTGGAGATTGTGTTCAATGGTGTCTTCTTGGCTGTCTTTGCAGAAAAGCAGACAGGGAGCAAGCAGCAGTCCTTTATAATGGCTCTCTTGTTCCCAAACACACAGCCGAGATCAGCACCCACCTTATTGAGTGGGGCCCTTACCAGGTTTGGGCCCTGGAGATTGTGTCCAATGGCGTCTTCTTGGCTATCTTGTGCAGAAAAGCAGACCGGGAGCAAGGCAGCAGTCCTTTATCCATTTTTAAGAACTTGAGCTTATGGTTTCTAATCACTGTTCCAATTTCCTCTCTGTTTCAATATTGCTTTCATCAACTAGATGAACAGTTCCAATGTTACATAACTAAAACTAGCACAAAGCTATATAATACTGATCCAAATATCATTAAAATTTTCAGAATCTAATACTCAGAGACTTTTGAGAATAAAATTCTAACTTTTGAAAGTCAGTAGTGTACTATCCATATTCAGATGAATAATAATTTGACATATCTTCCTAAAATTCCACAATTATAAATTCTGTTCACTATTTTTATTTCCTCTGAAATTATCATTGGTGAATCTTCATTTACTGCCTTCATCTCCAATGCTTTCTTGTTTATGGAAACTTCACTTCTTTTTCACAATGAATATGATTTCCAAAGGTTTTGGAGTGATTCTCATCAGTACATCTAATACATAGCAACAGCTTCAAATGCAGGTGAATCAAAATATATAATGGCCAGAACTAATAGATTAATTAAGGAATAGTAACTTGCCCTTTCTTCAGATATTTTGGTGTTATTTAATGATTATTAATGCATACCTCAAAAAATTTATTAGTGTTAATGTCAACAAGTTTAGACCTACTTCACACATTTCCTCATGTTTTTGAAAGATGTTGGAAAATTGTAAAAATGACAATAATTCTTGTTTGATAACTTTGTTCCTTTTGTCTCAGAATGTTGTGTGATGTGATTTTTACTTTTTTTTAGTTTATAATTATAGTTGGAGTTAGGGTTAGGTTTAGGTTTAAGATTAGGGTTAGGGTTAGTGTTAGGCTTAGGTGTAGGGTTAGGTTTAGTGTTAGGGTTAGGTTTAGTGTTAGGATTAGTGTTATTGTTAGGGTTAAGTTTAGGGTTACTTTTGGGTAAGGTTAGGGTTAGTATTTAGTGTTATGGTTAGGGTTTAGTGTTAGATTTGTTTCTTTATATTTTTATTTGATCAACTGTTTACAAAAATTTTCATAATGGGATTTCAGTCATAGAATGTGTACCACTCTTCACCAGTGCGTTCCCACCACCAATAATTCCTAATTTTCCTCTCCACCCCTGACTCTCTCTCTGTTTCTCTCTCACTATTATTGTTATGATAGTTGTCATTGTGATTAGTGTTCTATTGCATCCACCACGTTTTATGGTAAGTTTCATGTCATGTGCTACTCCTCCGGATATTATTGCCATACTGCCTTTTATTTTTCTAATATCCCAAAGGTAAGGAAGACTATTTCTTATCCATTCCTCACCCTTTGGCTCATTTCACTCAGCATAATAGTCTCCATGTTCATCCATGTATAGGAAAATTTTATGACTTTATTTTTCCTAATAGCTGCATGGTATTCCATTGTGTTTCTGTATCACTGTTTCTTTAGCCACTCATCTGTTGTTGGGTATCCAGGTTCTTTCCAGATTCTCATTATTGTAAATAGTGCTGAGATAAACAAACATAACAGTGCAGAAGGCATTTTTGTATTGTTTTTTGTTCTTAGGAGTGCCATGGATGGTTCATATGGGAGCTCAATTTCCAGTTTTTGAGAAACATTCACATTGTTTTCCAGAAAGGCTGGACTAGATGGCATTCCCACCAGCAGTGAATGAGAGTCTCTCCCCCCACATCCCACCATCACTGGTTGTTTTTGGTCTTTGTGATATGTGCCAGTCTCTGTAGTGTGAGATGATACCTCATTGTTGTTTTGATTTGCTTCTCCCTGATGATTAGTGATGTGGAGCATTTTTTCATGTGCATGTGGCCATCAAATTTCTTCTTTAATGAAATGTCCAGTAATTTTTTTCTCCATTTTTGATGGGGTTAGATATTTTTCTTGTAAAGTTCAGTTAATATCTTGTATATATTATTTATTAGCCTCTTATCAGATGGGTTTTGGGTAAATAGGCCACCCCATTCTGTGGGCAACCTTTGTATTCTAGTCACTGTTTTCTTTAAGGTGCAGAAGCTTCTCAATTTAATGTAGTCCCACTTGTTTATCTTTGCTTCCACTTGTTTGGACAGTGTTGTTTCCTCCCTAATAATGCCTTTAGTCTAAAGGCCATGTACTGTTTTGCCTATGTTTTCTTTTATAAACCTTATAGTTTCAAGTTTGATGTCAAGATCTTAGATCTATTTCTGAATTGACCTTTGTGCATGGTGTTAGAGGTCTTAGTTTGCCTTATTATGTGTGGCTGAAAAGTTGTCACAACACTACTTGTTGATGAGGCCTTCCTTGCTCCATTTTGATATTTTTGCTCCTCTGTCAAAGATTAATTGACTCTATGTCTGGGTTTTATTTTTCTGACAACTCAAGTCTATTTCATTAATCTAATGGTCTGTCTTTATTTCAATACCAGACTGTTTTGATGACTATTGAAAAGTGATGCCTCCCATCTTTTTCCTAAGGGTTGCTTTAACAATTCGTGGGCATTTGTGTTTCCAAATAAATTTCAGGAGAGTTTGATCCACTTTGAAGAATGTCATGGGTGTTCTTAGAGGGGTTTCATTAAACATGTGCAATACTTGAGACTAAAGGCATCTTCAAAGAGTAAACTGAACTCTCCAAACAAGTCAAAGCAGAGCTCAACAGATGGGAATATATTATGCTGAGAAGCTTCTGCACCTCAAAGGAAACAGTGCCCAGGATACAAGAGCCACCCACTGAGTGGGAGAAATTATTCACCCAATACCCATCAGATAAGGGGCTAATATCAAAAATAAACAAGGCACTGACAGAACTTAACAAGAAAAAAATTTGATTCCATCAAAAAATGGGGAGAAGAAATGAACAGACAATTTTACAAAAGAAGAAATACAAATGGCCAAAAGACACATGAAAAAATGTTTCACACCACTAATCATCAGGGAGATGCAAATCAAAACAACTATGAGGGTACCATCACACCATAGATTGGCACACATCACAAGGAATGAGAACAAGCAGTGCTGGTGGGGATGTGGAGAGAAAGGAACTCTTATCCACTGCTGGTAGGAATGCCGCATAGTCCAACCTTTATGGAAAGCTATATGAAGACTCCTCCAAAAGCTGGAAATAGAGCTCCCATACAATCCAGCTATACCACTCCTAGGAATATACCCTAGGAACACAAAAATACAATACAAAAATCCCTTCCTCATACCCATATTCATTGCAGCACTATTTACCATAGTCATACTCTAGAAACAACCAAGATGCCCTTCAACAGATGAATGGCTAAAGAAACTGTGGAACATATATACAATGGAATATTATGCAGCCTTCAGGAGAGATAAAGTCATGAAGTTTTCCTATACATGGATGTACATGGAATCTATTATGCTGAGTGAAATAAATCAGAGGGAGAGAGAGACACACAAAATAGTCTCATTCATCTGTGGGTTTTAAGAAAAATGAAAGACATTCTTGCAATAATTTTCAGAGACAAAAGAGAGGAGGGCTGGAAGTTCCAACTCACTATATGAAGCTTACCACAAAGAGTGATGAGTGCATTTAAAGAAATAACTACATTGAGAACACTCATAACAATGTGAATAAATGAGGGAAGTAGAAAGCCTGTCCAGAGTACAGGTTAGGCGGGGGGAAGAGGGAGATTTGGGACATTGGTGATGGGAATGTTTCACTGGTGAAGGAGGATGTTCTTTACATGACTGAAACCTAACCACAATCCTGTTTGTAATCAAGGTGTTTAAATAAAGATATTAATTTGTAAAAACAAAACAAACAAAAAAAACCTGTGCAATGCTTTGGGAAGTATTGCCATTTTAATAATGTTGATTCTCCCAATCCAGGAACAGGACCCCTGGGCTGTTTTTTTTTTTTTGTGCCTCCATTTTCTTGTGTCCTCTTTTATTTCTTAAAGCAACATTTTGTTGTTTTCTTTATATAGATCTTTCACCTCTTAAGTTGACATCAAGGTATTTGAGTTTGTGTGACACTAATGTGAATTAGATTTTTTAATGTCCATTTCTTCTCTATAATTATTTGTATATAAGAAGGTCATTGATTTTTGTATATTAATTTTGTAGCCTGCCACTTTGCTATATGAATCTATTGTTTCTAGAAGCTTTTGGGTAGTCTTTAGGGTTTTCTAATTATAGTATCATGTCATCTGCAAACAGTGATAGCTTGACTTCTTTTTCCTATCTTGATGCCTTTAATATCTTTTTCTTGTGTAATTACTATGACAAGTACTTCCAATTCTATGTTGAATAGGAATAGCAAGTGAAAGAAGCCTTATCTTCTGCAAGATTTTAGAGAAAAAGCTTTCATTTTTTTCCTCATTAAGTATAATATTTGCCATGGGCTTGTAGTAAATGGCCTTTTCACTATTGAGAAAAGCTCCTTCCATTCCCATCTTGTTGAGAGTTTTATCATAAATAGTTGTTGGTCCTTCTCAAATGCTTTCTATGTATCCACTGATATGATAATGTGGTTTTTATTTTTTTCTTTGTTGATATGGTATATTACATTGATTGACTTGTGTATGTTAAACCATCCTTGCATCTCTGGGATGAATTCTATTTGGTCATGGTGTATGGCCTTCATGAGGCACTGAATCCTATTTGCTAGGATTTTGTTGAGGATCTATGCATCTGTGTTCATCAAGAATATTGATCTATAGTTCTCTTTTTTTGTAGTATCTTTGTCTGCTTTTGGTGTCAGGGTGATGTTTGCTTTATAAAATCTACTTGGGAGTATTTCTTTTCCTTCAATTTTCTTGAAATCTTCATGAAAGGCTTGAAAGAATTTGCTAGTGAATCCATCTAAGACTGGACTTTTGTTTTGCGGAAGGCTTTTAATTAGCATTTTATTTTCCTTAATAGTGATTGATCTGTTCAGATATGCCAAATCATCTTGGTTTAACTTTGGGAGGTTAAAGGAGTCCAAACATTTATCCATTTCTTCCAGTTTTTCATATTTTGTGGCATTGAGTTTATCAAAGAAATCTCATATTGCCCATTAAATTTCTATAGTGTCTATAGTAATCTCCCACTTTTCATTTCTAATTTTGTTTATTAAGTTTCTCTTTCTCCTTTTCCTTGTGAGTTTTGCCAGTGGTTTTTTTCTTGTTTATTTTTTTAAAGAACCAACTTTTGCTTTTATTAATCATTCAGATTGTTCTTTGTATTTCTACTTCATTAATTTCTGCTCTAAGCTTTGTTATTTCCTTTTGTCTACCTATTTTTGGTTCATTTTGTTGATCACTTTCTAATTTTATAAGTTGTCTCATTAAGTAATTTATATAGTCCCCTTCTTCTGTCCAGATGTGTGCTTGTAAAACTATAAATTTTTCTTTTAATGCCACATTTGATATGTCCCACAAATTCTGATAATTGTATCTTCATTCTCTCTGTTTTCAGGAATCTTTCGATTTCCTTTTTGATTTTGTCTCCAACCCACCGGTTGTTTTAAGTTGTTTAATTTCCAGTTGTTAAGGTTTTTTCTCTGTCTCTAGGTTTCACCTCTAATTTCACTGCATGATGATCTGAGAAGATAATTGCCATTTCTATCCCCTTGATTTTATGGAGGTATGTTTTGTGGCCCAGCATGCGGTCTATCTTGAAGAATGATTCATGTACATTGGAGAAGAATGTTTCCAATTTTCTGGAAATTTTGTTGTCTGAGAGAGGGACACTGGCTATTTCCTTAGCTGCTTCAGGTCCGAGCATCTCCTCTACAATAGATTGTAAGCAGGAAGTATTAATGTCTCTGCCACAGTGTGTGACTTTTTTGACTTGGTTATAAGTTCAGCAACTTGATAGCTAGCTTTAAAAGCTCTTTCATTTATCTTTGTGGTTTTTCTCAGGAAAGTTGCCTGTTTCTCTGTGTTTTCATACAGGCAAACAAAAAAGTCCGCATTCTTGTTTTAAAGCGAAGGGTGTTTCATTTGGAGATGGCGTTTAAGTTTACTAGGGACCATAGCACTGTTAGATAGCTTTTCACCACACACTATGCACAATGGAGTTGATTTCTTTGCATCTTCTGTGAAAGTAAATTCAAATGAAATACAGCTTTCGTTATATTGCGAGAGAATTTGCTTGCGCTAACCATCTTTGCTTTCTTTTGATCCCCACTTCTACTTGGGCTCTTATCTGGCTCCAAATTTTGCTCAGAGTCCAGTTCTTTCCTTTTCAAAAACTTATTCATCACTGCAGTATCTGCCTCAGTCTCACTGTCACTCAGTATTTACTGTGCTTGTCTCCTCCAGTTAGCCACTGTCAGTCACACTCAGCACTCCAGCTCGTGTCTCCATCCAGATCCATCAGTCAGTGCTCTTCTACTCATGTCTCCTTTAGATCCATGGTTCAGCACTCTTCTGTGCTGCGTCTGTGATAATCCTCCAGAGTCAGGATCCTTCGGTGCTCTTCTGTGCATGGGTGATCTATTGCGATGTCTCCTCCTGTCAGTATAACAATGACACTGGAGCCGTTAATAGTCCATAACATGTGCTTTTGTTAATGATTGGTCTATTTGTGAGCCGATAGTGCTAAAAATTAGTCTATTTGTGAGCCGAAAGCACATGTTGCGGACGAAATTGGAAATTTTCCTGTGGCATACCAGACAATATCTCATGGCACACTAGTGTGCCGCAGCACAGTGGTTGAAACACACTGCCTTAAAGTAGACATTTTAGTTCTCTTAGGGTTGGTTTTGAGTCTGTAAAGTTTCAGCTTTTGTCTATCTGTGAAGCTATTTATCTTTCCTTAAAACCTGAATGTAAGTCTGGCAGGGCAAAGAATTCTTAGAAAAGCATTCGTTTCATTGACTTTTGTCACTTATCACACCACTGCCTCTGGGCCTTGAGGATTGCTTTTCATAAATCTGCTGTAAATCTTAAGGATATGGCTTTGTACATAATTTCCTTTTTGATCTTGCTGCCTTCAGTATTGCATCCCTATCTGTGGAATTTATCATTGTGACTAGGATGTGTCTTTGGGTGTTTTTCTTTGGATCTCTTTTAGAAAATATTCTTTGGACATGTAGTATTTGATTGCATGCATTCTTTAGATCTGAGAGTTTTTCTGCAATGGTGTCTTTTTTCTGTTGATTTTTCATAGAGATTTTCTTCCTGAGACTCTGGGACTCCAAAGATTCTTATATTGTTTCTACTGAGTTTATTGTAGACCTTTATTTTTATCTGTTGAGGATTTTCCATTGTTTGATCTTTTGTTTTAAGGCTCTTTTCCAGCTTCTTTTGTAGTATGGAGTTGTTATGCATCTCATCTTCCAGCTTACTGATTCTGTCTTCAGTAGCTATTATTCTGTTGGTGAGGCTTTGCGATGAAGTTTTCATTTCAGTTACCAAGGTTTTTAGCCCTGATATCTCAGTTTGGAGTTTTCTTTATTTCTACTTTAATGTCCTCTTGATTTTTATCAAGACTTTAAACTCTTTAAGTTTTTTGAACATCCTCCAAATCTCCTCTCTAAAGTCTTTCTCAGAGAGGCTATGTAGGTGGTTGGTACGTATTGGGTCTTCAAGTCCATCTTCTTCTTTCTCTAAGCATGGTGGCATTCTGCAATGCTTTCCCATAGTGTTCTGTGCAGTGTGGTTTTCTTTACACACTGTGCTGGTATACATTGATTAGGGAATAAGTGCAGGCATGAAGCAAAGTGGTGCAGCTGATCCTCTTCTTTTGTGTCTCTGGGCAGAGAAGCCTGTGTTCCCTCATCCTGTGTAATGTGATTTTTCACAAATAATTCTGAGAAATTCAACCCTGTTGAAATTCCACACACAAAACTAAAATTCTTGGTCTTGAAGTCTCTTTGTCAAACCACAACCAGACTTAATTCTTTAGGCAAATCAGACAATGGAGGGACTAATCAACCATTACTCACAGACATTTTTTCATATTTTCTAATACCAAGTGTTTTCATCTTTTATTTAATCATGCAAACAGTCAAACAATTTAGCTTATGCATAAAATCACAGTGATCAAGGTCTCAAAGGTAATGTATGTCATTACTTTATATACCAATTAACTCATATTCTCAATGATAATAAAAATGTCTGTTCTTTCACAACTATGATTTATTTTATATTCTAGCATGCTTTATATTGTGTTTTATATTAGACATTGGGGCAAAATAATTTAAGCTAAACTCTTGCTTTAAGAGGCTCTCTACTTTTTGTATATAACTATAAGATAGTGAATGGGACTAAAAGGAAAGAGAAGGAGAGTGATGGTGTCTACTGTAGGCTGAAACTATAATTAGCCATCTTTGAGATTTCCATTGCACCAGTATGCAAATTAAACCACCAGATTCTGTTATTCTTTATTTAGATCCTTATTTAGACAGAATGAAGAAGATGTAGTTAGAATAGGGGAAATGATGGTATAGCTTACTGATTTGTAAATGCAAACATGAGTTGTAGCAATGAATGAATATGCACTCCTATGTAGATTGTGAAGCAAATATTTTCATCCAAATTATCAAACTTAATAAATTGAAATCCATAGAGAAAAGGGGCTTTTATACATGCAGTTTTATAGTTTCTTTTCCACCACTATCTTTTTTTTTCTGTAACAAATTTTTCTGTACTTGATGAACTTACAGGTATATTTTAGAAATATTTCATGGAAATAGCTAAATACACTGGGCAGAGCACTACCTAACATGCAGCCAACCTGGATTCAATCTCTGCTACTTTATATGGTTCCTCAAGCCAGCCAGAGTGACTCTTGAACACAGATCCAGGAATATGCTCTAAAACAGGTTAGCCCACACACACCAAAAAAATAATTAAGATTAGAGAGGCAACAAATATCGCTGATTTTACTCAGGAGGAAGGCACAAGGCTAGGAAGAAAAGGGTTTGTGAGTAGCAGCTGAACTAATCAACTTCACATTTAACAAAACAATATGACATTCTGTTGGGGTCAGAGTGGTGGCACAGTGGTAGGGTGTTTGCCTTGCATGTGGCTGACCTAGGACAGAATGTCCCACCACTATCTTAAGGTCATTTGCATCCTAAATAACCTCATCCTATAATTTGACCAATGACTAGCTGATAACTCAAAGTCTAGATAACATCTCAACACCAGTTGTATAACTAAACCCACAAAATTCAACTTGGTAGGCATCCTGATATGAATATTTTGAGCCAATATCCTAACCAAAGTTAGTAGTTTTAATTTCCAATGGCTTTCCAAATTAGAACAATTTTATTAGTTTATAAAAAATTTCGAAGACTTCCCTCACTTACTTGGAATGTACATAAGGACATTTAAGTCTTAGTAAGGTCTTCCATTAATATACTACATAAAAAATATCATATATATAAAGGAAAAATATAGTGCCATCAATAAAACCAAAAACATTAGAGTTTAAAAAAAAAAAAACCTCAGTAAACTCTCAAGTGAAAAGTATATACCCCCCCAAATAACACTCTTAATTTTCCTAAATCTAGACCTAAACTAAACATATTCTTATTAACATCTACTATGTGTAAGAACATAATTACAGGAAACAAAAAATAAATCATTTATACACCTACAGAATAACATTCTAACAACCATTTAACTGAATGAATTTCCAAAAATTTTATGTTGGAAAAAATAAATCTGAATATCAATATAAAAATGATTCAAAAATTGTGTAGCTATTTTCCTAAGGAGACTTGTTATAGTTTATTCTGGATACCAAGTTAAAAACATAAAGTCCAGAAAATATATATACTACATGATATGCTAGCCTGTAGGTAAAAAGAAGCATTCAAAATTCTTCTGCTTCAATTACACTGATTGCCATCTAATGAAAGGTCTTGAAAGGAATATGATTATACTTTAATTTTCATAAGCAGATACCTATAATGATAGAACAAATCAAAAAGAAAAAGAATAGTATAATAAGTAAGTGATTGAGCCAATTAAAGTTATTGCCAAAGAAGGATTCAGTCACAGAGGAACAAATTAATCTACATCAAGTTTAAACCACAAAACTATACCAAGTAATGATGTAACACCTTTGCATTCCAATCTTCAGTTTTTATAAGAATAATTTTTATTCAAAGAATAATACAATAAAAGTGAGAGGAAAGAAAAGACATTTTATGTTCTTCAAAATAACAGTGTAAAACCAACTTATTATAAAAATATTTAATGAAACTTATAAGAAATATTGATTGTATAAATATATATTCTATTTAAATTTATTATACTAAATATTGGGTGAAATTTAATCAGTACCTATTTTAATAAAATTGAAAATTTTATAATTTAAACTGGCATTTCCCAGTGCTTAAGTATATCTTAAGTTTGCTCAATATTACTAGGCTATATTACAGATATTAAATAAATTCTAATTGTTATTAAGTTGAAAATCAGTGATGTAAAACTACATATGAAATTTGAAATTTATATCAAATGAAAAATATCTCTATGTAAAATGCTTTTGACAGTTAAACTAGTAGATACTAAACACAACAGAAAATTGAACTATTTTACATTATGTCTATTTCTAACTTAGCTAGAATTATGTGTTCTGTTCCCAGATATAGAATTGGTTGAAATAATTTTAATCTGTTCATATCCAAGATATCTTGCTCACTTCTTTTCTTAGACTTAACATTTTTATGTCAACAATGGCTTGAAAGAATTTAATTATCCTAATCTTGGAATTAACTTTATAATAGAGATATTTATAATGGTTTTGTTATAGCTAATTATGTTCTTTTTATAAAAAAAATCTGTGTTTTTTCTTTTAACTCATTTTTAGTACTTGATTCAAAGAATGAATGAATGAATTTTGAAAATACTTATTAACAATGTCCAGTATGCAAATGTTTAAATAATAGTGCCTTGTTATAAACTTACAAATTCTTTTTTTGTTTGTTTTAAACTTACAAATTCTTATGTCAATTTTTTATCTAGAGGCATAAATATTTTTATTAATAGCCCAAATATTTTGGCTACATATGAGCATGAACATGAGGTAATTGTACTTATTTTCTGAGAAAACTGTTTCATAAACTTAACACTAAATATTGGAAAGAATATCATCTTCTTCATTCAACTTGAAAAACGTTTTTGAACATTACCAATACATGAATAATTTGCCCATAATGTAGTATTTAAAACTCTACTATACTTAAATGCAACCATTTAAAAATTAACGTATTTTTAATTGTTGATATATTTCTCACTTTTCACCTTTTTTCATAATTTGAAAAATAAAACTATTCAAGAATTTTTATAGTAAACAATGTAGTTTGTCTTTATAACTTTCTTATATACTTAGAAAAACTATTGTGGGCTGTTAAGATAGTTTTTTGTTTTGTTGTAATTATTTTTAACATTTTCTTTTTGTTTGTTTTTGCTGTTTTGTTTTTTGGGTCACACCTGGCAGCTCTCAGGACTCTATACTCAAAAATCGCTCCTGGCAGGCTCGGGGGACCATATGGGATGCCGGAATTTTGAACCACCATCCTTATGCATGCAAGCCAAACGCCTTACCTCCATGCTCTCTCTCAGGCATTTTTTAAAAATTTTTAATTGATGAATTTTTTTATTATAATAATACTTTTTATTTTGACCAAAGCGGATTACATATCTTTCACAGTAATATTACATATTGATATTGAATTAGGGAAATTCCCACCACCCCCAATCCCAGTATGCATCCCATATCCCCTCCCTAACCCCCCCACCCCCTGGGGCTGCTGGTATACCATATTTATTCGAGTATAAGGGGCAGAATTTTCTACAAAAATAAGAAATCAAAGTTTGGGTGCACGTTCTAAACGAGGGCTGGGGTGGGGTGGCAGTGGCAGCAGGTCCAAGGAGGGCACAGGCGAATTTTGAGTTCACACTGCGCCTCTTCTGGGCTGCAGTCGCGCACTGTATGCGAGGGCAAAGAAAAAAGAACTCAAGAAACCTGCCCTATCTCTCGTGACATCCCGGGTTAAAACCTCAGGGGAAGACATACCAAAAGAAATGATCATCAAGAGTTTTTGGAAGACAGGCATCAATAATCAAATGGACGGCACAGAAGACGACCTGCTGTGGAAGCCAAGAAACTGGGGAGGCAGATGTTCCTGCCAACTGGGACACTGATGAAAAATTAACTCGAGAAGAATGGGAACAACTCTTTAGTGTATCTGATGATGAATCTGACTTGGAAGCACTTTAAATAAATATTGTTACCGGTCATTTTATTTCGGTATTGTGTTTATACCAGTTTACGTTGTCAATAAATGATTTTTATCATGGCTGCACGTGTTCAACATGTTTTTTTTTTTTTGGTCAATTATAATGTTTGGTGTGAAACAAAATTTTATACCGATTTTTAATCGAAAATTAGGAGTGCGCATTATACACGGGTGCACGTTATACTTGAATAAATACAGTAAGTGGTCCCCTCTGTGTCTAGCTTGTTATAAAGGCTCTGCAGTAGGAGGCCTTCATTCAATCCTTGGCACTGTATGGTTTCCCCCAAGCACCAAGTTGACAGTAACTTTATTAAGCACCATAGGGTGTGCCCTCTCCTGAAAAATTCTAGGTTGGAAACATTTATGTATCAATAAGAGAAGTTAAAACGAACTTATGTCATGTAGGAGTGGTATAATACAGCAGGTACAGCGTTTGCCTTATACACAGCTAATCTGGCCTTGATCTCTGCATCCCATAGGGTTTGCCAAGTCTGCCAACAGTGATTCCTGAGTGTAGAGCCAGGAGCATTTCTGGCTCTGAAAAAGAATGGTCCAAAATGGAAAGGAGAAAAAGACAAATTTATAATTACAGCCAGAGCTTTATTTAAAAATGTTCTCTCAGTAATCAGTAGAATAATAGACATGGGCAGCACTGTCCTTTAATTCGATCTCATTGATATTTATAGACCATTTCATGCAATAGTTCTGTTTTAACATAATAGTATCACAAGAACCTTTTTATTATTTAGACTGCTAATAAAGGTCTGCAAAAGGTCATTGTTCTGCTTGAAAATGATAGCTAAATTCAAGCTATCATATAATTCTGTGGTCTACAAAAACTCATATATTTCATTCATCTAAAATAACTAGTGTTCAGAATAAAAGGCAGATAAAAAATTGAAAATGTTTTTTTCCAAACTCTGAAAGCTGACTTTTAAAGATTTAATTCTACTACTGTGTGATTATAATCAGAGGCTGCAAACTAATTTTAAACAGTCAAGTAAACACAATAGACTATGTTATTCATAGATTGATATCTGTAAGTTCTGGGAAAGTAATTGAAAAACAGTACCAAAAGTCAACTACCTAAAGACACAGCAGAGTAACCAAGAGAGGTTAACTGAAAATTAACACCTAAAAGAAAAAACAACACATGATAGGTTTCCTATTCTTATGGCTTCTAGAATGAAGGTAGAATCTCAATAATTAGAGGGTCAGAAATAGAGATCTCTAAATTCAGTAGAAACTTCCAAATATCTGGACAATAAATCAGTCATATATAAACAGACTTAAAGCGGTTCAGTCAAAATTTAACAATCCAAGTCAAAACTAAAATTTTCACCCAAAATTCAGTAGTTTCAGTGTAGTTAATAGCTTATAGTGGCAAAAGAAAATAATACCTTTAATCAAGAAATACACTATATAATGAATTTGTACAATAAATCCTTTATGATAATCTATATCATAAATGAAAAATGTCATCCATTTACAATAGAAAAGACATTTAACAGTAGATAGCCATAAAATATTCCAAAGAATCATCACATAAAACATTTAAAGCATATAACTATAAGCAATGAAATATAAATGTAATCTTAATTAAAATAATTAATGATATTAAATTTAATAATAAAAATAGTAACTCAATAGTTAAAATGTAGTTTTAATAATTTAATAATTATCATAATTTAATTATAATAATAAATAGAAAATATAAATACAGAGAAAGAAACAATAAAAATGAATCAAATAAATTCTAAATTTGAAAAATAAAATATTTGAAAAATATTTTCACTCAGGATTAAAAACAGAACAGAGATCACAGAAAGAAGAGTCAGTAAACCTGATGATAGATAAATTAAAATTTTTTAAGCTAAAAGAAGAAAAAATTAGGGGGGGAGTGTTTTGGGTACACACCCAACAGTACTTGAATCATTCCTGGCTCTGTGCTCAGAAATTGCTTTTGGAAGGCTCAGGGGACCATATAGGATGTTGGGGATTGAACCTGGGTCCAACCTGGGTCAATGGCATGCAAGGCAAAAACCCTACATACTATCACTCTGGCTCCGAGAAAAAGTTGTGTTTTTTTTTTTAATTCACAGGGACATATAAAGCACAACTATTAAACATACAGGTAACTAAGCTTCTAGAGAATAGAAAAGACAGACAAATAACATTTGAAAAATAAAGAGAGCCCCAAATCCCCTTCTGCTACTGACAAAATATAGACATTCAAACGTTTAAGAAGACATTAAAACATTTAAACATTTAACATATAAGCACCATAACTAAACATATCCTACATAACTGCTACAAATAAAAGATTTTATTTTACTAGAAAATCACAGCCCATATAGAGAACCTAATTTAAATGACAGTTGGTTTCTTATAAAAAAATAATAGAACATGCATTTAAAATTCAAAAAATTAAAACAACTGTAGGACCAGAGAGAGAGTACAATGGGTAGGGCTCTTACCTTGCCTTGCCTTGCTCTGACCAATTCCTTTGGTCTCCAATTCCCACCAGGATTAATGCAGGAGTAAGTTCTGAGCACTGCTGGGTATGGCCAAAAACAAACAAGAAAAATAAAGAAAAAAGAAATAAAAATATATAATTGTAGACTAATTTTACATTCAATAAAAACATTAAAATTTTAAAACAGAAGAGAGAGAGAGAGGAGAAAGGGCAAGGGGAGGAAAGAAAAATAAAGAAAAATTTAAAATAAAGGTATTATTGGTTAAATAGTTAGATCCCTGGTGCAGCTAAAGGTAAGATTTCATATTTTCTTATAGTTGACTAGTTTTTCTTTGTGTATCTATACCATTTCATCTTTTTCTACTCATCTGTTGTGGGGCATTTGGATTGTTTTTATATTTTGACCATTTGTACATTGTGCTTTAATGAACATAGGAATTCTTGCATCTGTGTCTTTTAGATTAATGTTCTGTACTCTTTGAACAGATACTTAAGAGTGAAATAAGGTGTATTTATTTTTAATATTTTGAGAAACCTCCATATTATTTTCCATACATATTGGCTCTAAGGGCTTTCATTATGTTCATATCATTATACATTAGGGCTTTTTTAATCTGTTCTCTCCTCATCATTCATTGTTTCTGATCTTGTTGATATAGGCAAGTCTTGCAAGTGTGAAATGATATTTTATTGTTTTTATTTGTATTTCCCTAATAAAAATGATAATGGTATTTTATGACTGTTGACTGTATATATTTTTGTGAAGTATATATTTAATTTTCTGGTTATTTATTATTTTCATTTATTTAGTTATTTTTTTTTAATATGCTCAGGGGCATATAAAATAAGCTTGTCTAGCTTGGTGTTTAGGGGTCATTTTGGTGGTGCTCAAAGAACCATGGGACAATGGGCCTCAATATACATGGCAAAGTGCAGTTAGGCCATATCCCTATTAATTTTTATGTGTGAAAATTCTCTTTATAGAAGTTAAAAAAGACTATATTGTATTTAGGTAAAATACATACATATTTGGTAAATAGGTAATATAGCCACATATCCACATATATTTCTATAACAGTATTAATATTAATGGTTTTGATCTACTTAGTTACTGTACCTAACCACCACAAAAGTGTCCAAGACCATCAACCACTGTTCTTAAGTTGCTTCTAGTCCTCCATTTTCTTCTTTCTCCCTCCCGGCACTGCTTGATAATTTTTGCTTTGTAACCCAAGGCCAAGAGCTTGTCATTGTTTCACTGTTATTTTCCTTGTTTTGTTTCTCTGTATGCCACAGATAAGTGGAAACATTTGGTATATGTCCTTCATTCTCTGTCATGTACTCCCCAAGAAGTTGCCAAGTAATGGAACCGCTGAGTCATATAGAAGCTCAATTTTTAATTTTTGCAATAATTTCCATACTTCTTTCATAGACATTGAGCCACTAATAGTAGATAAGTCTTATTTTTTCACTGTACCAGAATTAGTTATTTCCACTCATGTTGATGTATACAATTTTCTCCAATTACATTTTAGTATATTTTGTTCATTATTTTATCTGAAAACTATCAGGGGTTTATACTAAACTAAATAAAACAAAAAAATATCAAATAACGATAATTTTACTTATATGAGGTTAATATAATCAAGGTAAGGGAGCAAAGACAAACAAAACACCACTTACATTGGGATATGTTGTAACATATACCACAATAAGTGAATAAGTAAATATAGAAGCAGTATATTGTACTTGATAAATATATACAGATTGATAAACCAATGTTACCTCATAAAATATTAACTCCATTAAAATTACTAGAAAGGGCATTTTCCATTCACCCCTGAACCAGGGAAGCCATCCACGAAACATCCAGGCTTGTCTATAACATCACCTGGAAGTAATCCTCTACCACGGAAGACCCTACACTGCTCAGACATCGACCTGCTCAAAAGAGACTTCCCTTAACACTTAGAAGACTTAACAACCACAACGACCTGCTTACAGGACAGGGCTCCCTGCATTGCCCTTTGATTGTGAGGTGAAAGGAGAGGACACTCCACATCCTGACTTCAATGTAGGATATGCAGATTCCAGGATCTTTAATACAGAAACATGATACCAACAACAGAGACTGTGTGAAAAATAAAAGTGTGTTGGCACTACAGACAATGTCTTGGATTGGATGATCTAGCTTGCCTGGAGCTTAGAGAGTTGGTCTTGTGCCAGGAAACTTCAGGGGTAGGGCCTCTTTGTATTTAGGCCAAGGTTATTTCTTTCAATGTCCCTCATATTTTGATGGGCCTATGCAAACAACAATTGCCACTCTAACACCATTTTTACTGTGCTCCTTTGACTCTAATCCTTAAAAAGAACCCACTTAAAATTTGAGGTTAACTTAAGCTAATATGCATGTATATGGAAATGTAAAAAAATACTATGCCTGTAATGTTCAAGGAGTTATGTAAGTTTTATGGCTTTAGATTGCCTTGTATGCTGTTAAGAAATATTATAATGTGTTACAATCTGGGGACTTGAGGGACAAAGTACTTGTACATGGATTCTGTCTTATTTATCTTAATGTTCTTTGGTTCTTTGGCTGAAATTTTAAAGTTAAGATATCAGCAAGGGGACTTCTGAGAATTATGTTATGGGTGATTGTCCTTCCACTGTAACTTTACCTTGTCCTCTTTCTTTGCATTCTTGTTCTCATAATTAAAAATAAAAAAATTAAAAAAAATTACTTTCCTTAAAAAATAAATTACTTTTCTATATTTTATTAATAAAAATCACTAAAAATAAATGTTCATAAACATGATGTATAAATATACATTGCAGATTACAATAAAATTTTTATTTTTTGGTTTTGGGATCACACCAGGCAATACGCAGGGCTTACTCCTGGCTCTATACTCTGTACTCAATTCCCACCAGAACTCAGGGATCCTTATGGGGTTCCAGGAATTGAACCAGGGCTGGCCACATGCAAAGCAAATGCCCTTCCTGTACAGGCTCTGGTCCCTGAACATATTTTTTCTTTTCTTTTTTATATTAATATCTTTATTTAAAAACCTTGATTACAAATATTATTGTAGTTGGGTTTCAGTCATGAAAAGAACACCCCCCCTTCACCATGAACATATTTTTTAATGTTTATCTCTGCAAATACTCAAAGAATTATTTCTCACCTGTCAGAATTGTTATGCACAGAGAATGATTCTTGCAAAAACACAGAAAGGCATGTTTTCCCAATTATTGTTGTTGATGGGAATGGGAATTGGCACAATATTCATATAAATCATTATAGAAATCACCAGTTTAAACATATTCCTATACTATAAAATTTACAGGGTTTTAAAACTAGTGGATGAAATTTAGGTACAGATATTCTGTTCATAAAGTTCTACAAGTTCTAAAACTAGAAATATCCCCATAAGGAAATAAACAAATAAATACTGTCATTTTCTTATCACAGTGATTTTAAATTTTTCATAAAACATGTTTCAGTAACATAAGAAATGTTCATTCAAGTGAGAAAGGATGAAGATAACTAAATTGTATGGCCTCAATATGTTGAACACTGCCTATAGAGAAAAAGTCCTACCAATCATGGTGAAGTTCTGATTACAAATAACTCTGATAAAAGCACAATAATGAGCGCTTTCTTTTTATATGGCCACAGGTTTTTTAAATTTTCTAAAATCCATAATTCTCTTCAAATTGATAAAAATTAATTATCAGTATATTCTAAGAATGTACTTTACTAAAACTATAAATCTCATTTACCCTGATTATCTTAAAAGTGAAATAATAATGCTATGAGAAATAACACTTTTTGAAAAAAATATTATTAAAATATATAATGCTTAAAAAAGAACAAGGAAAATATATATATAATGTATTATATTCAGAATTAGAGAAAAGTTACAGAATTTTAGTGGCCATTTTGGAATTTATACAATAAGCATATATTGGATATACCCATTCTTGCAATATAACATGATGTTTGCTTCAGATTTTCTGCTTGAAAAATAAAAGTGGTCTTTATACCCAACATAATTTGGCCAAATTATTGGCAAAGAGAATTTTAAAAGATTTAGTATAAAATATAAAATGGTCAATAATGATTCACCTTCTTAAAGTAACCCCAGCAAGCCCTATTATAGAGTTTGTATATGTGTTTGTCTATTACTTGTCTTTAATTTCACTTAATTTTCTTCTGGAAAAACAGTACAAACAATATTAAGCCAGAAAATTACATTTTTCAACTTGTTTATCTTTTAATTACTTAAATTACATGTCATAGTGTAGTCTACATGACATGGAAAATAAGAAAAATAAAACAAAAGCTTCTGACACCTAGAAATTTACACTGACTATTAAATCTGGGTTGGGGTTACCTAGACATATGGGTTTTAAGAAACATAAGAGACAGTATTGTGATAATGCCCAGAGAAAATAGAGATGAGGGCCAGAAGGACTGGCTCACAAAAAGTGGTGAGTGCAGTTAGAGAAATAACTACACACACAACTATCATGACAATGTTAATGAGTGAGAGAAGTAGAATGCCTATCTTGAATACAGGCAAGGTTGGGGGAGGAAGGAGTTGGGGGACATTGGTGGTGGGAATGTTACACTGGTCAAGGGGGGTGTTCTGTTTCTGACTAGAACCCAACTACAATCATGCTTGTAATCATGATGCTTGAATAAAGATATTATTTTAAAAAATAAAAGAGAAGAGGGCTGGATGTTACAGCCCACCTAATGAGCCTCACCATTAAGAGTGATGAGTTTAGTTACATAACTACATTGCGAACTATCCTAACAATGAGAATATATGAGGGAAATAGAAAGCCTGTCTAGAGCACAGGTGGGGGCAGGGAAGGAAGGAGTGATATTTGGGACATTGGTGGTGGGAATGTTACACTGGTGAGGGGGAGTCATCTTATATGACTGAATCCTAACCACAATCATGTTTGTAACTAAGGTGTTTAAATAAAAAATATTAAAAAATTAATTTCAAAAACAGTATGTCGGAATTTATGTACATAAGAAATTATCATTAATATCACTGTGAAACAGAATATCAATAAAATCATTTTAATAAAAAAGTGAAGAAAATAATACATATAGATTTGTACATATGATATACAGGAAAACAAAAAGAAAATATTTTCAGAAATGCTAATTTGAGAAAAGACTTAAGCAATTCTAACTTTCCCCGATTTCTTTTCCATTCCTATTCTGAATTATAAGCTATTTGTATCTTTAGTCATCTCAATGCCCTAACAGAATAAGGCCAAAAATTACTAACACTCCATATTGAAATATCCCTTTCCATATACTAAAGTCTTTTTTTTTTCTTTTTTGGGTCACAACTGGAGTGACCAGGGGTTACTCCTGGCTCTGAATTCAGGTGTCATTCTTGGTGGTGTTTGGTGGACCATCTGGGATGTCAAGAACCAAACCTAGGTTGGCTTCTAGCAAGGCAAGATCCTTACCTGTCATACTATCTCTCTTGCCTTGAAATCATTTTTAAATCAGATTCGATTTTTAAAAGTTCCTCCTCTGCTATCTTATATAAATTTTCATTTTTTATTCCTATATCCACATCTCCCTATAAGTCAATTCTGAAATTAGGACAACTTTTTACCTCACATTTGCAGAGAGAAATTCCTATCCTAATAAAAAGTATTATCAGAGACCAATTTTGTTTGATAGGTACGTATTTGGCTAACTGATCATTATTCCTCCATTATATTTGTGGATTCAGAGGCTATTGTTATGTATAATGGACAATTCATTCATTATATAAGAGATAAAGCACAATTCCCCTGTCAAGATGAGATGGTGGGTCTGGATTGTTCATATTCTGAAAAATATGAAAAAAAAAAGCAGGAAAAGGTCACTTGCAGTGTCTAAAACTCAACCAAGACAGGCTAACCATCTGTCATAGGATGCCTACAAGTGCAGTAAGTATTTGGCCCATCCAATCTTTCATACTTTTGACATAATAAAAAAATTTTTTAAATAATAGCCTTCCATTGATTTGAATATTTGAACTCTAGAAAAATAAAAAAAATTTTTTTTGGTTATTGGGCCACATCGGTGATGCTCAGGGGTTTCTCCTGACTATGTGCTCAGAAATTGTTCCTGGCTCAGGGGACCATATGGGACGCTGGGGGATCAAACCGAGGTTTGTCCTGGGTCAGTCGCATGCAAGGCAAATGCCCTACTGCTGTGCTATTCCGGCCTGAAAATCAATTTTTTTAATAATATAGTTTGTCTTTCATTTTAAAGAGCAGGAAAAGTAACTAATCACCATCCAAGAGAAATAGACACTTTGCTTGCTGGTACATTTGACTAAAGTCTATTAGTGGTGGTAATTGCCCAACAATTGGGACTAAAAGGATGGATTATAGGTGGATCCTGATTTACACACACTACAGTTAATGCTTACCACCTTGGTGTTTGAGGATGAATGAGGTAATAAACGAAAGATTAAATTAATATGCATGTTCAGTCTCCAAAGATAGCCAGATGGCAGGCTGCAACATCAGATGTTTCCTCTTTGCCTTTGCAGAGAGAATCACTCCTTTGTGTCGTGAGAAGTACAGTTGACATTTTCTGGGCATATGGGCATCTGACAGTGGATGACAAGAACCTTAAAGCAGCCTCAATGGGATGCCCTCAGAACTCTAAACTGAGAAAGTCATGCCAGGTGTCCCCAGGGGCTAGGAGGCACAAGGAACAGCAATTATAGATAGAATAAAGAAAAAATTTCACAAACATAATGCTGACCACATCACTGCAGACTCTCCTGGCCCAGGGAAGAAAGGAGGGAGTGGGAGGAGTGCAAGAGGAGAAAGGTTTATTTTCTCTCTGCCAAAAGAACAATAAGTGGCCAAGGTTTCCTTCTCTGTGTGGTCAGATTGTGACTAGGGCCACATGCGTAAAGCCCTTTTGTTCCCACTTTTCTGTTATAAAACAAAGGTGGCCCTTATTAGTTTCTAATGTAAGCAGCCATATCAGCAGCTTTTGTCATATTCTAAACCCAAAAATTCAGTCATCTAAACCTAGTTCCAGGCCCAAGGGGACATCTCAAGACTGAATATGAGACCCTCTGGACATATCTGCAGCCAAAACTCCTTTCCAGTGAGCTCCTCACTTTTTTCCTTCTGTTTAATTTGTCCTTCCATCTCTTCATCTAACCATTCCATTTATTTTTTTTACTAGGACTTCTCCAACTTACAAATAGCTCAGAACCCAACATAAAAATGAGGAGGGATCAGTTCAGAGCCAAGACAGAAGGCTGCATCTCTGTCTCTCGAGCTCCTCCCCAAAGTTTGGAAGACAAATAGAGACAGTACTGTACCACAGAGACCAACTTTAATACTCAGACCTCTTTTCTACCTTGTATTTGATGAACTCTCTGCAACAAATGGGAATAATGTTCTTATTCTGCTAATACTGTCAAGAGGTCTTCTTAGGCAACAGCATCGTGGGCATTCTAGCTTTATTATGTAAGCCTGGCCCTTTCAGTTGAGAATAAATCCTGATGTTGTAAATCATATTCTGTTTTAAAGTCTTACAAACATTGATAACTTAGGAGCAACACTGTTGTATATTACTTTACTGAATCATATTCTCTCTAAAAGAGTTCTTAACTGAGACCCATGATTCCCAAGGCACCTGTAGATTGATTTTATAGAGAACATAACTTTGCTTGGGCAAAATAACCTTTTTTATTTTCAATAATCACTCAAACTTTGTACTTTCTCTAATTGTAACTGCAGGCACCAAACCACAGTATTAGAAATGCCAGTAATTTGTTGCCAATGAGTTCAGATGATTTTATAACATATTAAAGTTGTCACTAATATCTCAAAATATCAATTAAGTTAATCTACTTAATCATGATCATTATTAGATTGATGCTAGACCTTGCTATATATTGCATTATTGATGAAATATAAAATATGATTAAATATTATTCATAAAATATTATATCAGGAATGTTTCCATTTTATTGGTAACTATACTAATTTATTTAATTAATTAAAATTAATTATATTTTAATTAAATTAACATTATTTTAATTATTTTAATATAATTGTTTTCCCTCGATTCCTATTAACTTCTTTTTGTATCTAAAGTATTACTCTAAAGTGTTCATAGGCTTCACCATATTGTTTAAGAATTCCTGCTATGAAATAAATTTTCTTTTCCTGGACATATCCTATACTTTGAGCCGAGCCAATGTCTACATTCAAAATATCTTCTTCCTTCCCTTCATTACCACAAATTAAAATACTATCTACTTTTTAATGTGTTGCCCAAATATCACCTCTGTTATCACTCTCTTCCACTGGTCGAGATAATATTTTGAATGCCTCTTTCACATGATCACAATCTACCTGGTCAGTCTATGTACTCTTTATAGGTTCTATATGTTACATCTTATTAGATTAAAATTGATTCAATGGCAGGTACCAGGTGTTCTTTATCATTAAATTGCTCATAACACTGAATAATTTCTTGACAGTTTGGCCTGTTCTTAACTGCCCTCTCTTTACAATGACCCCTCTAGTTTCAAGCCATTTTAGCTTTTGATCGCCTAGTGACTGATCTCTTTGCTTCTAAACCTTCTAAATTGCACTGCTCTCACTTGATCTGCACATCAGTAACTATTCCAACAGTTTCGTATCCAATAGGAACTTCAATGACTCAATGTGTCCAAAAAGAATTTAATATTCTTCAGCCTGACTCCAACTAAATGTATTGTTCATTTCATCTAAAAAATGCTATCACTATATTTAGTACCAATCCCTACAGCCTAAGAGTAAAAAATTTCATTATTATTCTAGTATTTTCTCTTTTTGCATTTACATCAAGACATCATCTATATTTTCTCTTTATAAAGTTCTCTAAACTTGGTATTATATTCCTGTTTTAAATTGCCACTGACCATAACTTTAGTTAAATCCTTTGTATATCTTGTCTGGACTATTTTAGTCATAGACTGTCTTATCCTTTCCACTCTAATAACTAAAACAATTTCTCTCACTTTTTGGATAAATTCCAAATTTCATAATCAATCAAAGGATCTCAAATACCAAACCCTATCAATCTCTTGAATCTCTAACCAGACTTAGTGCAGAAATCTATGAGCCTAAATAAAATAGTTGCTCATTAAATTGATAAACAAAATTATTTTAATATATTTAATACATTTTATATGATTCATAGCAAATGAGTATAGTGTTTTGGTATAAATTACATCATATATTACACCAATATGAAATACAATATGTATAACACTAAAATATACTACACCATAGTCTTTAAATTACTCAGTCTTGTGGACCTTCTGTTGTGCTCTGATAAATTAATTTTAAACAAATCTAAAGCTGGGCTGGAGAGATAGCATGGAGGTAGGGCTTTTGTTTTGAATGCAGAAGGACGGTGTATCAAATCCAGGCATCCCATATGGTCCCCTGTACCTGCCAGGGTTGATTTCTGAGTGTAGAGCCAGGAGTAATCCCTGAGCCCAGCCAGGTGTGACCCCCCCCCAAAATCTAAAGCTTGTTGCATCCCCTGTGGGTGTTATGGAATATCCATTTAATGCCTAACTTATTTCATGATAGTTTTTGTTTGCAATCTTCTCATATATTAAATTGTGCATTTTATGTTGATTAAGGCCACAGCAGATCTTTCTAGGTATCTCAATATCTAGTAATGTATCTGCTGCAATGTAAATGCTAGAGGAAGTTTCATTAAAACATATTTCAAGGCTCTGATTTATATGCCAACACTCCTTTAAAGCTTCCTTGTGAAAATATGTAACTTTTCTCTTTGTGATAACAGATTACACTCAATAGTTATCCTCCACATGTGAAGAAAAGAAAAAAAAAAGAAAAGAAAGTTTTGTCAAATATTATAGACTCAGAGCCAGAGTAAAGAATTGCATGGTTTGACAGCATATGTGGAAGGCCTGGGTTCAATCCCCAGAATCAACTTTCTCAAGAACTGCGAGGATTGATATCAAACCTGGAGTTCCCCTCAAAGTATTGAACTGCTGGAAGTGACACCAGAGCATTTGTAGAAAGTTCCCCCCAAATAAAGAGAACAGATTACTAGATAAAGAAACTATAATACATAAGCACAATGGACTGCTACTCATATATAAGAAAAGAATTAAATTGTGTAATTTTCTGCCATGTGATAGAACTAGAGAAATCAGTCAGTAGGTGAACAGATACAGAATGATGTCTCTCATCTGTGGAATCTAAGGAAACGTAATAATAGAATAATGAAGAGCCCAAAGCAACAAAACTCATGAACTGTTGTAAAGAAATAAGCTTATTGTGGCATAGAGCATGAGGGAGTGTTCTTTCAAGGGACCCTGAAATAATGATAGAGAGAAATAGACTATCTATGGTGTTTGGTGTTGGGTCACTGTATGCTTTAAGCCACCATTGATAGTCATTGATAGTATTGTAAATCATGGTGCCTAAAGTAAAATTTTCTATAATAGTCTCATTCTATTTACCTACTATGACACGTGAATTTCTAGATGGTACAAAGATTATAAAAGAACTTTAAATTCTTGGACTCCTCTAAATTCTAATTTAAAATTAGATAGTTAAAGAGAGGCAGTCCCTGGTCGACTACCAATTCTTTCTCTTCTTACATGATGTTGTACCTTGGAGATATGTTTACAAACATCCTAAACTGCACTGTCAAACTATGCACAGTTCTTTTGATGAGTATCCTCTAGCCCACCCCCACCATGTTCAAGGATGTCTAAATAAGTAGATAGCAAAGGTAAGCTAGAAAGGAGGTCTTCATAGATTTTAGAAAATAACTTCAGCATTGAAGTCCAGAGCTACTCACTGTTTAGAGCTATTTGAAATGGATGGGAGGTGGGCACCTCTTAACTACACAAGAACTTCACTCTATAAAGAGGACTAATGCAGCTTCTTTGGAAATCAGGGTCCAGACCTGGAGACCAAATAACTAAGCCTAGTGAGCATAGAACTGAAGTAGAGTTATTGCAACTGTACGGTTTGTTCTCGTCAAGATAGTAGGACTCCTGAAGGTTAGGAATTTTCCTCCTACTTCCTAGGAAAAAAGAGAGAGGGTACTCTCATCAGACTTCTAAACCCATAGAAGTAGCAAATTTACCCATGAGAATTGGCTTACAAGAAATGCTGAATAAATAGTTGTTCAGTGAATGAATTAACAAAGACTTCTTTTATACCTTAAACAATAAGCAATTCTAGCATTTGGGCTATTTATTGTTAACTCTTACATTGTTTTTCAAATTATGGTCCCATGTGATTTATCTCCTCTAAGAGATTTAAATTCCTACTGGTTTTCTATCTCCCATTAAAAGACAAAATCTCAGTGTCTTTACATAATCATCACTCAATAAATATTTGTTGAATTTTTTACGAGCCATTCTCATTAACATATTGATGTTTTAAAGTATTTATTTCAGTCATTTCAGTAGCTGCACTGTGTCATGACCCAAGTGCCAATTGTAGCTATTACAACAGAAAGCATCTGAGAGAAGTTTTATCTGGATGCTGGTAATATTTTTTTTGACTTCTGGATCATACTCAGCAGTGCTCCAGGATTACTCCTGGCTCTGCACTCAGAAATTACTCTGGCAGCCTTGGTGGATAATAATGGGATGACAGGGGTCAAACCTACATTAGCTGTGTGCAAGACAAATGTCATACCCAATATACTATTACTCTGGCCCCTCCAGTAAAATTTTTTAAACTATTTATAACTTTTTCTAACTCTAATTGCTGGGTACACAGCTTAAAGGTCTGAAGCAGATATTTTCACAAAAGGAGCACCTGTTCTACTTTTACCCCACACTGCATGGCCTCAGCGCCATTGAAAAAACTAACCAAAAATAGCTTCCAGGTATCACCAGGTATACACTAAACAAAAATCATTTAACTCATGATCAGACTTAAACACCAAATCTAAAGCCAATGACAATAGAATAGAATCAATACCCAATCTACAACAAACTAGACACAGAAGGGATCACTTATATTAAGCAGCCCAGGGAATGTGGAGGATATGGGATGCATACTGGGAACAGGGGTGGAGGGAGGGCAACACTGATGGTGGGAATACCCTTGATTCAATGTCACTATGTACCGAAAATAGTACTGTGAAAGATTTGTAATTCACTTTGGTCACAATAAAAATCATTAAAAAATAATTTAACTCAAATAATTTACTAAGAAAATTTTATAGCCATTATCAATGTTAGTAGGCACTAAAAGTTAAGAATCAAACCTATACTAACGAATCAGTTAGTTAAAAGAATTAAAAAGAATAACAGGTTTGAAAGACAATACTTGAAAATTGAATTTGTTTGAAGCTGGGGAAAAATAATCTGGTTGAAGAAAGAATTTATGATGATTACCAAAACCAGGGCCTCTTATAACTCTATGAGAGATCTGATAACTTCATCAAACTTCAAGTAGTTTTTGATTAGCATAAGGGTATTGAGGAGATTATTTCAAGGAAGGAGAGAGATCAATGTAAGATTCTTAAACATAGCCTAGAATAGAATATCCTGTCCTTCTTTCCCCTGCCAAAATAGTTATTGAGCAAATTCATTCCATGGACAATGTCAATGCCTATCAAGGTTCCTTGAATTATAATAGACCAGAGCAATTTGACTAGAATGAATGTTTTTGCTTCAGAGAATAAAAAATAATTTAGACAAAGGGGTGTACAAGTCTCTTCTGTCCATTAAGAATGCATACAAAAGCATTCTTAAGCTTTCTATCATAGCAGCTTTATTGAGATAGAATCTACATACTATTCAACTCTACGATCCAATGGGTTTTAGTATGCTGACTGATGTACAAATATCAGCACAATCTAATTTTAGAATACTTTTATCTCTGCACAAAGAAATAAGCAAATGATACTACATTAAACTAAATAACTTCTGCACTAAAAAAGTGAGGCCTAAAATAGGGACTCCACTAATAGGGAGAAAATATTCACACATTCCACATAAAACAAGGAACCAATATCCAAAAATATAATATAAATGTGTGTGTATATATATATATATATATATATATATATATATATATATATAAAGTACTTTGAAAGCTGAACAACCGTATCAAAAAATAGGGAGGGGATAATTTCTCAAAGATGACATAAAGATGAAAACTAGGGGCTAAAATTATAGCACAGTGGGCAGGTGCTTGCCTTGCATGCAGCCGATCCAGATTCAGTACCTGGCATCCTTTATGGTCCCCTGCACCTGCCAGGAGTGATTTCTGAGTGCATAGCAAGGAGTAGTCCCTGAGTGCCACTGGGTGTGGCCCAAAAACTACAAAAAAATAAAAAAAAGGAAATGAGATATATGAAAAAAGCTCATTATGATTGTCAGAGATATACAAATGAAATGACAGGCAGCACCTCATACCGGTGATGATGGTGCAAAAAGTCCAGAAACAAGTGCTGGAAAGTAACTCTTATACATTACTAGAGGAACTATTGCTTAGTTCAGTCTTTTTTGGAAAGCAGTTTTGACTTCTCAAAAAATTAATAGAGCTTCCATAATGATTCTGTATCCATTCCTGGGCATCTACCCAAATAGATATCCCAAACTGTTTTATGACTTATGAACTAAGGTTGTAAACTAATTATCTATAAGGTATTTCTCATAGAAGAAATTTGAAAGAAAATTAACTAATAGAAGCAGACAACTACATGGATCTTTCTTCTTAGGGAAAACAATATAGGACATTTTTGAATTGGAAATAACAGGAGACAAGAGGATCAGAACAAGAATGTAAAAATGTTCTAAAAAGACTCTGCTTCAAGTCAACTACATAGACAAAGAGTACATTTAATCATTTAAATGTAGCAAATTTAATCATTCCCTTAATGTAGAGATTTTTAGAAACAATTTTAAATTAAACTTTACATCTTTACAATTAAGCCTAAACACTGTATTCTATATTAAACCAGTAAATTTATTAATAAATTAATAATATCCAAAAGTCTTCAAGAGTAGTTAATAAAGTGATACATACAGTAAAGTTTTATTATATGCTGAATAAATTTTAATATGGTATCTTCTGAATAAATAGTAGAATAAAGGAAAAAAAACCTGCTAAAGTACAACCAGAAATCAAAGACAAAAACCTTCATCAGAAAAACCCTAATCACAAAGACTTGTTGGTCTAAAAAATGCTTGCATCCAAGTATTTAAACTATGTGACCATGACAAAGAATTGGAGTAAAGCAAATCTATAGTGAAGATCTACAATGTGGCCCAGTGCATAGCAGTTGCCACTAATGTTGGTAGACCAGACCCTACTGTAGTAGGATCAAGATTGTTTTAAAAATAATGACCTTCCAAGCAGAGATAAATTTTAATAAGGTCCCAAAATTTGACTTTCTGTCATTCTTATCTCTAATTTGTAGAACTGTTCTTTGAACATACAGGCAGTCTCCAACTTAAGATGGTACACAGGATCCTTCAAATCAATTACATATATGAAAAAAATTCACATTCAGTAGAAATTACAGCTAAAATTTTGCATGTTAGGGTCCTGAGCACTAGTATATCAGGTAGAGCACTTGCCTTGTACATGGACCAACCCAGGTCGAATCCCCCACAGGACTGATCCATGAGCACAGAGCCTTGATCACTGCCTGGTATGAATCAACAGAAACAAAACAAATTTTGCATTTTTATTTTTTCTTGGTCCAGGGGTGTCCCATAGATACTCTTCTAATGCTGGGCAGCAGCAACTAACCACAGATCCCAGTCAACCACATGATACTGCAGATAAACAACCTAAACACTGTGTATTCTCCATACTGTATTCAAATATATGTAAAAGGACTGGAGAAGTGACTCAAAGGGTGACTTTGCATGCAGGAAATCGGGGTTCCACTCCATGCCCTGAATGATCTCCCAGAACCCCCAAGAACAATATCCAAGATCTATACTGAGAGTAGCCCTAGATCACCACCAATGTGCTAGAGTGGTATAAGCTATTCAAAACTTTATTATAAAGGAGGGTTTTGTTATATTGTCTTTCCCAACCGTTGATTAATGTTTGATTATGTTTAAGGTACAGTAGTCAAAGTTATAGTGTTGAGTAGGCTAAAAGTATTCAATTTATTATTAATTTTAAAATCTTCTCAGCTTGTAATGGGGTTGTAACCATATTTTAAGTCCAAGAATGTCTATATATGATATAACCTGTTAATGATCTCCCTCCAATAGATTTTATAACCCAAGCATCAAAATTATGTCTGAATATAACAAATTACAAGGTGTTTCACACATAATTTTTTATGGCCTGGCTACTTTTTGGTAGGTTCCAGTAATCTCTGAATGAATTTGCCATATATAGCACCCACTTTGCCAGAGTCAAGCGCTTTTAGAGGGAACACAGGTTAAATGATCTAGTTGCTATTGTTGTTTCAAAATTCAGAGACTATATTTTGATGATAAAGTTTTTATCCAGAGGGGGGGAATCAGAACTAACTGACTTACTGAAGCATAAATTCTTTAGTGGCTTTTTTGCTTGCTTTTATCACATATTGACCTAAAATAGCAGATTCTATATAAGAAAACAATATTTGTACAAAACATAAAAATGTATAACTCACAAACCAGTCTCCTTTTATATAGTGTTATTGCATGAGGGTTTTTATACATTTGGGTGGTTTATCAAATTTCTGTGATAACATGGAAAGAGGGGCCAGAGCGATAGCACAGCAGTAGGGCATTTGCCTTGCATGCAGCTGATCCAGGACAGACCTGGTTCAATCCCTGGCATTCCATATGGTCCCCAAGCTAGGAGCAATTTCTGAGCACATAGCCAGAAGTAATCTCTGGTGTGCACTCCCCCCAAAAAATAACATGGAAAGAGAATAATGATTGCCTTCAACCTCAAAAATTCTCATAAAGTTTATTTAAAAAAAAAAAACCTCACTAAAGAGAAACAAATGCTGACAGTTGACCATTCACTCTTGCATGAAAAATCAGTCAGGTAAAATAGTTAACAGAGATTTAAGATTCCACTTCAGCGTGAAATTATTAATAATTGGTTTAATTGACAGATTTTTTTATTTTCTTTTTACTGTATGGGTGCCCCTTTCCCCCCAAAAAACTCTTGTGCAATAAATCTTGCAGCATACAGCTGCCAAGATTCACCCTACAACCTTAAGAGATCTGTCACCCTTCATCTTCTATAAGAAAGCACATTTAAATATTTCAAGGCATCTTTTAGAATGGTCTTTCCTGTTTCTCCTCACAGAAGATGCAGAAGGCTTTTGACATAATATTAGGGGCCTCTCAGCTACTGCTAGGCCAGGAGGTGATCCATTAGCTAAGTTCCTAACCAAAAGATTATGAGTCGATTCTGTCATTCATGGCCATTCCAACAAGTCTGCAATCAACAGCCTTCACACCGCTCTTGACAATAAATTTCAGTAGCAAGTCAATAGCTATTTAACAAGGGAGTTGTCACTATGACACATATTTACATCAGTTCAGAGTGATATCTAACAATGCTCCTGTCATGAATTCAATACCATTGCATCTTCTACAACTCAGAAGTTTCAGGTAATAAATTCTTACAATATCCTCACTTGGTAGGTGCTTTGACTTAGAGCAGTATGTCATGAAAGCAGATGTACGGAGTCTTCTCTTACCACTTCCTCAAACCCTCCCTGTCAGCTTCACACACTCAGAAACTCCCTGCCTGATTCCAGCAATCTCCTTGTATCATGACTATTTTCCAGGAGCCCTGCTGCTTGCTCACAAGTGAAAATCTACAAGACTCTACCATATACACCCACTGAGCTAAACTATTTTTCCTCAGTAAAGGCTCCTAAACACCTTATCACCCAAAGTTGTGGACCCTTTCATAATAAGGTCAAAATCTAATACATCTTTATCACTAGAGTTGTCAGCATTAATATATAAAAAAGATTTGAGAGGCTTTTTATTAATAATAACAATAAAAGTTAAAATAGAATAGTAGCTATTTCTGGAGCATTTATTTTGCACCATGAATCCCATTGTGTAATTTATTTGCATCGTCTCATTTCATCTTCACAGCTACACTAGAAAAGGGTGTATGCTTATGCACTTTAAAGAAGACACTGAACTTGAAATAAGTTATTTGCTCAAGATCACACACATAATAAGTGGGAGAGAAAAATGATTAAAATCCATGTTTATCTGACTCCAGATCCCAAGCTCCCTGGTGTAGCTGATAAATGAGTTTAATTGTGCATGTAATTTGATTAATTCTTAGGTGCTGACATTGGGAATCCTGCAGACAGAATAAGAATATTTACCCCTTGAGAAAAAAAAATGGCTTTTGTGATTTCTCTCTATCACTGATAATTTTGGGTGCCAGAGAACTACACTGCCAGCAGATAATGCTGTTTACGAGATCAGCTCTTATCTATTTTGGTGCCATGTAGGAGTTACCAAACAGAGCACTTGCAATTTCATACTTTGTTCTTCTTATGGTGGGCTCAAATTTAACCACTACCTGACAAATAACTAAACTAGACCCAGAGGAACACAAAGTTGCCACTGAGATCTAATTCCTTCAACAATCAGGACGCTTGCCATGCTGGTGTTTACTCTGCTCTCATTTCCCTCTCCTGCATAACCACTATCAATTTAGTTTCCAGTGGTTCAGCTGAGCGAATGATGAGCAATTTCCAGGCAGCAACTTCAACCTATAAATGCCCCATCATCACTTCCCCTCACAAGCTCATGGTCCCAGATATTATATAAAGTTAAGCATCTTGGGCTGTGAGCTAAAGTTCAGCAACTAAGCTTTCTTGGACTGTGAACTGCCTGTCTTCCTGTAACTATGCATATAGGAGAAAACTCTAAGCTATTAGCTGACTTCAAAGATTTGGAGAACTGAAGCTTAACTGAAGTTTACTAGTAATTGAGTTTATTCTTATTCCAGATTGTCCCAGCCCTAGCCCCTATTAAGATCCTTTGAGTACTCCCTCTTATTTTCTCATTTCCCATATCACTAAAGATTCCTTTCTGGGACTTGTACTTAAAAGTGGTCATATAAAGAAAAATATTTAGTTTTTACTTTGGAGTCATATTAACAATGCAGGGGATAGTGACAGTGCTTACTCATAGCTCAATAGAGTGAATACCTGCAGATGTAAAAAAAGGCCACGTCCTCTTTCCACTACACACTCAAGACAGCACAATACATTAATCAATAGTTATAACAGTATAAGCATCAAAGATGAAAAAAGGTAGGAAACACATTTCCAAAGTCATTCTCTTACTAGTCAAGTCTGCTAGTCTGAAGCTCCCTTTAGTTGGTGATTTACTGGTAGTTCACAAAATGATGTTCTTTATATTTCCATTTTCAAAAACAAGTGTCTTGGCTTCAAAACCCAGCCCTGTGCACTCTTTGCTCTGTGAGAATGAAGCTGGAGCTCTGCAAATTACATTTCTCTTTTGGTGGTGTCTATATATTCAACTTTCTTGATAGAAGAGAGTAGAGGTAAAACTATAAGGCAGAAATCAGGTGAAGTAACAATGACTTTCTCACAAAACTTTTTAATAACATCTTAGTCCTTCCTCCTGGAAATTACAGGTGGTTTCAACTCCTGTATCCTTCTGTTTAAAAACATCCTTCCTGCCTCCATCCTTACCAGTCTATCCCCCACATTGATTATATATGTGGAGCTGGATGGTTCCCCTTTTCTAAAAGTCTGAGTTCCAACTTTGAGAAATACCCCTTTTGAGCCCCCTCAAGAGCCATGTTTCCCAAATTGAACAGCATTACTACTTCAAGATGTGCTGGAATGATTTGAGAGATGGAGGTAGTCTAAGATGCGATTGCAGAAGGGAGGGGTGTTTTGTTTTGTTTTGTTTTCACTTAATAGATATTGGGGCTGGAGCAGTGGTGCAAGTGGTAGGATGTTTGCTTTGCATGCACTAGCCTAGGACAGACCACAGTTCAATCCCCCAGTGCCCCATATGGTCCCCCAAGCCAGGGATGATTTCTGAGTGAATAGCCAGGAGTAATCCCTGAGCATAACTGGGTGTGGCCCAAAAATTAAAAAAAAGGTATATATTGATAAGGGCTGATTTATTTCTTTTCTGAAAACCTGGGGAAATGGGTCTAATAAGTTTGGGAGCATCTTCTCTAGGTCCTAATCAATGCCACCACTTTCTTTAGTTCTCAACCCTGGGTAGAAGAGAAGATGTTGCTAACTAATTTACCTCTGTGATGCTCCTATGTTCCTATTTCCTACTAACATGATCACGAAAAATTTATTTTCTCTTTAGACACTCCTTACCAAGGAGGGCAGACAAGCATAGGTAAAAAGAAGAAGAGTCAATGAAACTGAGAAACAAAGAAAGTCTTGACTATAATTAGACCAGCTCAAAAACAAAGAAGTCTTAACTATAATTGGTCCACTTTTTCCAACTAACCCAGAAGGGAGAGCCTGAGCTTCTGTACTATCATGTGGGTGGAAGTGGGACTATAAATGCCCAATGTTTCAATGATTCTCCTTGGAGGCAAAGAGGAGGATTAACTCCATCTCCATAAACTTCAGAAGGAAATTTGCAAAAGAGCCAGGAATCTCAATTATAAAAAATAGACTCACAGAGCCTCTGCCTCCTACGGTAGAACCCTTTGGATCATTAATTCACTGTGTCACAATTTGTCTGGCACTTGGTAATTGGAGAAGAGCATTTGGATTGGAGGTTTGGATGGGGGAGAGTAACATGCAGTAGAACAAGGCAAGAAAATAATTTCAGAAGATTCATAGGGACCTACTCAGGACTGCCATCAAGTCCCTAGTAGGTCTGATCACCCCCTACTCTCCTCACCTGCTCATAAATTTGAGTAATTACATAATGTTTATGTATTATATAACTGTCATTTCAACCAAGACATAGTAAGGACATAGAAAATCAAAACAGTCAGTTTCAGAAACTATGCTAAATGCTTGCATCAATTCTTACAGCAATGCTATGAGGTGAGTAGTGTTACCCTTTTGAAAGTGAAAGAATTTAGGTCATAATAAGGGTAGTTCCTGCCTGAAAATTCACCTCAATTAGGAATACATTTGGTATTTGAATTTAGTCAATCTGACTTCACAGCTCTTCTTCTTTTCTTTATTATGTCTTTATTTAGAAAGTTCTCCTTTTGGGCTGAAGTGGTGGTACAGCGGTTTTGCCTTGCATGTGGCTGACCTCGGATGGAACCATGGTTCGATTTGCTCCCATATGATCCCCCAAGAGAGGAGCGATTTCTGAGCGCAAAGCCAGAGAAGCAACCCCTGATCGTAACAGGGTGTGGCCCAAAAAGCAAAAACAACAACAACTGAAGCCTCATCCCCCACCCTTTCTCCCTAGGTAACTTGACCTTACCTGCAAGACCCCGCCCATTCCTAGGAGGGGTCTTGGAAAAGGTAGATAAGGCCTTTGACCCAGGGGATTAGGGCTCGCTGCCTTTTGCCCTTTTGGTCTTTGGCCAGCATGGAGGTCAAAGGGAAGATGGCTGACAGGAGTTAAGATGCAGGGCTAGCTAAGAATGGCTGTGCTTGAAAGGTTATGACATAGGCCACACACATGTGGTGAATAGGGCATGAATAAAGTTGATGCTTCCTGATGCCTGTCTCTGGATGAGTCTGATTCCACCGTTCACCTAAATCTGGGACCCACCAGCTGGATGGGGGTTGAGGAGCCACGTGGCCTGGGATGGCAGGGAAAAATCCCTCCATCCATCCACCACCATCCAGCACCATCATTAATTATTTAATTCAACAAACAAGAACAAAAAAGGCAAAAAAAAAAAAAAAAGAACAGAAAAGAAAGAAAAAAAGAAAGAAAAGAAAAGAAAGGAAGAAAGAAATTTATTATGTTTTTCCAGGTAAATATTCCCAAAGAAAGATTTTTTTAAATCTTTTGTAGGGATCCCTAGTCATTAGTATAATCTTTTAAATCTTTTTAATTAAGTGAGCACTTAAAATAAATTGCTTAGTTTTTATTCTTGCTCTAATTTTCAAGGATATGTCTCTATTTCAAATGGAGTTGTGGGAAGGAAATGGAGAGATAGTACCTGGGTTAAGGCATTTGCCTTGTTCTCAACTGACCTCAGCTCAGTCCCCAGCACAACCTAATGATTCCCAGCACCAACAAGTTTACCCCTAAGCACAGAGCCACTAGTAGGCCCTGACTACAAATTGGTGTGGCCCAATTCCCTTCAAAAAAGTAGCTCTTAAAAAAAAAAGTAGGGGCCGGGCGGTGGCGCTCGAGGTAAGGTGCCTGCCTTACCTGCGCTAGCCTAGGAGACGGACCGCGGTTCGATCCCCCGGCGTCCCATATGGTCCCCCAAGCCAGGAGCGACTTCTGAGCGCATAGCCAGGAGTAACCCCTGAGCGTCACCGGGTGTGGCCCAAAAACCAAAAAAAAAAAAAAAAAAAAAAAAAAAAAAAAAAAAAAGTAGCTCTTGGGTCTCAATAGTGAAATTTTATATAAAATGACTTGCTCCATGATGAGTTCAAATGACACTTTGATGACTTGGAAACAGCAACAACTTGCTTTCAAAGTGGGTTTCCCTGCCTCACCACCTAACAGTGAGATGAAATCAGGAGACCCTTAGTGACACCCCCCTGACTTTAACATAGATCTGTGCAAAAACCAAGATCTCTAATTACTGAAGCCTGACTGTGACAGCCGTGACTGAGAATTTTTCCTAGGACCACGAAGTAAGACTTTGGCGTTAGACAATTTAGTATGCATGGAGCCTGTAGTTGGTAGTTGGTCTTATGGAAGGATGCTTTATGCATAGGGACTCTGTTTTTAGGCCAAAGGTTTTTCCTTTATATTTTCCCCTACTTTTGCTGTGCCTATGCAAAAAATTGCCATCAGTTTTTTATCCTTTAGATAGGGGCTTTTGCCTGTTTCACAGAACCATGGGACATGAATTACATTTTTATCTCATATTTCTGCACTTTTATATAAAATTAAGAAGGGAGAAAAAATAGAAAGGATGGGCCAGAGGTCACTTTGTCTCAGGTGCATTGGTGAAGATAAAAAAGGACAAAATTGGAGCCGGCGTCGTGGCGAAACAGTAGGGCAATGCCTTGCACACGACTGACCTAGGATGAACTGCGATTCAATCCCCAGACGTCCCATATGGTCCCCCAAGCCAGGAGCAATTTCTGAGCACATAACAAAACAAAAAGGACAGAACTAAATATCCAAACCAAAGTCAACAACAATAGACTCAAGAGACCCAAACTATAACAATCTACCTAGGCCTATTAATACTGGCAGGCCAGTGTGCAAAGGGTAGAAGTACAAGATGCACTCTGGGAACATTAGTGAAGGGAGGTCAACACAGGTGGTGGGATTGGCCCTAATCGATTGTATTTCTGAAATCCAACTATGAATGACTTTGTAAATCACAATAGTTTCAATAAAAAATAGTTTAAAAAATTAAATAAAAGCAGAAATAATAATGGGCAATTGGAAAGCAGCACAACTGTTTTTTGTTTTTGTTTTTTTTTTCAAATTTGTTTCATTCTTTCTCTACCCACTTTTTGTTTGTTTTCTTTGGGGTCTGGTATTTAATAGACAATTATGCCTAACTTGGTTTTAATTCCCTTACAATTGGGTCTCCTCTGAGCAAGTTATTAGGAACCTGCTTAAACTCCTCATTTCTCAGTTAATAAAATCATTTTCTAAACTAACAGGTAGGTTTTCACACTCTTACGCCATGTTAAATTAACATTGGGGAGAGGGTTCAAAGACACTGGGTCCCTGTGTGTGGTGTGTGGCCTGGGCCTTGCTCCCAGTACCATGTGAAGCTGTCTTTGTTTTCACCTCTCCCTGCACCCAAGTGGCACAGGCCACAGGCTGCAGCTGGAAAGAAAATATTGCCAGCAACCATGGAGACCACCTGGCCCTGCTTAGAGCATTCTACAGCCCAGCCAGGCCCAAAACAATGCTCACTCCTAGACTCATCTTTCCTGTGCTGATGATGCCACTCTCCTTGCCCAGGTCATCCCTCAGCTGACTAAATGTGTCCATCTCTGCTAAAAACAGAAATTCCTATTTCTTTTGGACTAACAAAAGTTCACTCTTGAACTTTTAAAAGAGACCCTAGTGTACTGTTGGTGGGATTAAAACTGGTGTTGCTATTAACAAAAATGGCATGGATATTCCTCTCTAAAATAAAAAAAGTGGAAAGGCCATTCAATCCAGTAATACAACACTAGGCATTTGCTTTAAGGAAATTACAGTACTTATTCAAAAACTAGAGGCACTCCTAAGTTCAAGCAGCATTATTTACAGTAGCTAAAACAAGGACTCAAACTTAATGCCCATCAACAGAGGACTGGAAAAACTGTGATAATATATTTAAATGGAGATAGATTTCTAACTGCCTATATACAATAGTTATACAACATAATGTTCTATTTTATTTATCTATATATCTATAGATATATATGCACATAATAGATACAATGAAATACTACTCATGCATTAAAAATGAGGAAGGTATGCCTTTTGTTATAAAATATATAGAACTTGAGATGATTACACTAAATAAAAAGCAAGTGAAAGAAAAATATAGTTTTTATCACTTGTGAAATTGAAATAACAAGAAACATTACACTAATCCTAGATGCTGTAAAATATAAAATGGTTACCAGGAGGAAAGAGGTGGGGAGGCATAGAAAGGGAATAGCAGAGGAATCCTTTGGTAATAGGATTGGTATAAAGCTAACCCCTCTAAAATTATATGATATGGAAAACCAATGATAGACCCATGAAAATTAGAATAAAAGAAAATTCTCTTTTACAAGTCCTAAGACAGAAACAATTTTGATAAAAAAAAAATTTGTCCAATAGTGCCAGGCAAACATTTTTAAAACAAAGTTTTAACATTACGAATTTTACTCAATATACTGAATATTATTAGCACTTCTTTACTTTGATTCCAAAAGTATACTTTAAATAACAATACAAATTGAGTTTTATTTCAGGCACTGATGGCACACATGTCCTTCCCTTAGAGAATAAATAAGTTTAAAGTGAAAAACACACAGTTAAAGATTTTCACCATACATATTTTCCCTTTTATTGGTAGGCATTTTCCACTAAAATACTAATATATTTCTGAGTAAGACATTAACTCTGATCGTATAGGCCATGAGTAGTCAGCCCTGACCTTGGCAGCTGATTTTCTCACATGTACAGAATCTGAACTAACTGATAATAATGTTTATTAAGACATAACATAGAAAAGTGTTTTCTTTCTCTGAACAGGCAAGCGTGGCAGAGTTTCCATTATCCATTATACACACTGACAGTTTTTCTGATCCAAAACAGCTGTGGCCCTGAACAGACTGAGGGCTGTGTTTCACTTCTGCTTCAGTGCCAATTAGGAGGCTAGTCTTTGTGATGCCAACGTTGGCATCTTCTTCTGTGTCCCTTATTGGCACCTTCTCACATGCCCTTTTTCTATTTGTTTATGTACATCCTCCTGACAACAGAAGGGGCCAGAAGGCAAAAACCAAATCCAAACAGTTGAGGGAAGCAAATTTTCTTATAGGGGCCACCCAGTTCCTGGGCATAAATAACAAAGCCAGTTTCCCTTTGGCCTAGATCAATCTTCTGTTCCTTTAAGCACAGAAAACTGATTGGATTTTAAAGGGTGTTGGAGTTAGAAACTTATCAGACTATAATACAGGCATAATCCCAACAACCCTCAGGAAACTCAAATACATAGGCCAAGATGTATAGAATTAAGAGACAGAAGAGAGAAAATATAATTTGAGGAGACAAGGGTAAAATATGTTTTGGGATAATGATCATTTATCCTCTCCCAGTTTCTAAACTGAATACACAACAATGCACAGAAAATATTCACAAAAATATGAACAGAAAATGCACAGACCTGTACACAAAAAAAACCTATACAGTGTTGCAGATTCATGCTATTTTTTTCTTTTGGGTTTTGGTACACACCAAGCTTTGTTCATGACTTACTCCTGGCTCTGTACTCAGGGATCACTCATGATGAAGTTCAGATAGAAATTACATTGCAAAAGAAAAAGCAGGCCTGTGTATATAAATTTAAAACAGGTACTCACAAGTATGATTTTATTTAATTAACCTAGCTGCCATATTGAATAAGTACTTTTATCATGTCAATTTGTTAGAAGCAAGAAAAATACAAGTAGGATTAGTGATTTCTGCAAAAATCACAGTGGTTAATTAAAATAGAAACATTTAGACTTACTATGCACAGCATTTTGAAGCTTAGGAAGGAGATTTCTTGTATGTTGGCATACTCAGGGAAGACTGTCAGGATGACCAAAGATATGTTGTTTTGATCTTATTGTTTTGATAGTATTTCCCTAAAAAAAAGTGATATGGGTCATCTC
The DNA here is from genome assembly GCF_024139225.1 of Suncus etruscus. Classification (NCBI taxonomy): domain Eukaryota; kingdom Metazoa; phylum Chordata; class Mammalia; order Eulipotyphla; family Soricidae; genus Suncus; species Suncus etruscus. Next base: position 127,102,406 of record NC_064849.1, read on the forward strand.
AAATGTCTGTTGGTCATATTGGAGACACTTCTTTGAAGAAGTGTCTATTCAGAATCTGCCCATATTTTAATCAGGCTACTTAGTTTTTTTAGTAGTTTATGTATTTTATACATTTGGCTATTAGCTCCTTATTTAATATCTGCAAGTATCATCTCCTATCAAGTAGCCTTCTCATTTTAACAAGGATTGATTTTGCTGTGTTGTTTAATATAATCTCATTTGTTTGCTTTTGTTTCTGTAGCTACTGGCAATTTATCCACAAAGGTAAAACCAATTTCAAAGAGATTATCATCTGAACTTTCTTCCATGTAATCTATCTTCTAATAAATCTTCAATCCAGGGGCCAGAGCTATAGCACAGCAGGAGTGATCCCTGAGCACATATTCAAGAGCAAACCCTGAATACTGCCAGATGTGTTTATTGCAGCATTACTTAAAATACTCAAAAGAGGAAATAGCCTAAATGCCCAGGAGCAAGTGAGTGGATGAAAGGGACCAAAGTGTTAGTTCAATGGGTAGTATACTTACCTTGTACACAATAACCTGGATTTTATCCCAATATCTCATATAGTATCACTAGAAGTGATGCTTGGGCACAACCTCAGGAGTAAGCCCTGGGCACTATCAGGTGTATCCCCCTCAAAACAAACAAACAAACAAACAAAAAGAATGAATAAAGACAGGTACTATGTTACTTCATACATATGTAAAAACAAAGATTTTTTTTAAAAGAACAAATAAATGTTTGAGACTCTAATAATAAAATAGAAGTTACCAAAAGGGAAGTAGTTGAGAAGTTAATTATTTGACAAAGGAGTCAACTATCTAGTATTAGAAACTAGAATTCTGGTTCCAAACATTACATAATTAATATGTATACAGATTAGACCTGTACACAAATGTTGTAAATTCATGCCAATTTTTCTTTTGGGTTTTGGTTCATGACTTACTCCTGGCTCTGTGCTCAGGGATCACTCATGATGAAGTTCAGAGACTCATATGGAATGCTGAGAATCAAACCTTGCTTGGCCTTATGCAAAGCTAGTGCCTACCTTGCTGTACTATCTCTCTGGCTTAGAATGTTATTTCAATTTTTAAAAAGTAAAAGGTAATGACTTCATTTTACTTAGAGAATTTGCTAGAACCAGATGTAATGAGGTAAAGGGCAAGATCTAGAATACAGAGAACAGAAAACTGAGATACTGAAAGAACATCTGGTTGTATAAGAATTTGGTTGCATTTGTGTCCTCTTTTGCTTTCCTCTTGATCTCCTTTCTTCCTCCCTCCCCTTCTAGAGCTTAATCTCTGGACCTCTCTAGAACCTTTGAAGATCATCCTAGTAGGTCATTTACATGTAGCCAGATGTGCAATGCAACTTCTTTTTATGCTGTCTTACAGTTTGGAGAAACTCCTACAGAAACAAAAATTTTGTTATAATAGAACTAGATCATTCTTGAAAAAATTTACAAGGGTAAGCTTTGCCTCTTAAATCTACCTCTAACATACATAACAAATTTAAGTTGGGATGTCAAGAGAAAAAAAAATTTCTTTGAAGAGAGTTATGATACATTGTATAGAACACAGTCATCAATCACCACAAAAGAGGTTAAAAGGGTATCATTTGAGAGCTGATCTGCATTCTCTGGAATTTGAAAGATATGGCTATGGGTCTGTGATTCACACTTACCCCCACTGGAATCCATGCCAGCCACTTATTAAATGTCCAGTACATATTTTTTCAATGAATAAAATAAATAATGATAGAGTAAATAAATAAATTGCTATCTGGAATCTTGGGGAGAAATCTTAGTTTTCTCATAAAAAGTGAGAAGTTAACACTCAAACTAAAAAGAAAAAATAAGTATATTAACAGAGAACATATACTGAGGACATATAGTTACAAAGAACATGCAGACCCACTTGAAAAATAAGAATTATGAAAGAAATGATGAACACAGTGAGGAAATTGGTATATTTCGACTGAATATACTTTCGTCACATTAGACATTTCAGTAGACCAGTCCACAATAGAATACCCCAGAAGCTCTTGACATCTTTCTTAAAGACCCTTAAGTGAATCCCTAAGACCACACACACACACACACACACACACACAGACACACACACAGAGTGAGAGAGAGGGAGAGAGAGAGAGACAGAGAGAGAAGAGAGTCAACATTCCAGATGGGAAAAAATCTCTTGAGAAAAAAGTGGTTAGCTCTGATTGTTAAGAGATTCTGCTTTCTGAGTCTTCATTTATTTACCTCTGTCTTTTCTATCATTCTTTTTTGCTCCTAATGGTACTCTTACCCTTAGTCCAGTTCTGACTGCATAACAATACTTCACATCCTGCAGAAATGAGCTATAGTATCACTCACCTCTCTAATCTCACTAAGAACTTTTTACAAAAAGACTGCAGCCCATGAACCTATGCTTCCAGCAATAAATACAATTTGTCTGTACTTATCAGCTATTTGAACAAGGCTTTGTTTTATCACAATGATACTCCTGATTTTAATTAAGTAATTAAATTACACTACAATTCAGCCTCTTATCCCCAAATACGTTTCTGAACTACATAGATCCTGTCTCTGTACTCCAGGACTCCCATAATAGTATCCTTCCTATTAAGTATTTTAAACACACAGCAAAATTGCACATTAAAAGAGAAGTAGAGATGATCACCATACTCTAGAACTCTAGGACTCAGCACACTCTTCACCAGAATGGATTCATTCATCCTCCAGATGCTCCCATCAAGGAAGATCAAATTAGGCTCCAGTGTGACACAAATAAAATTCCATTCTATTTCCAATCTAAGTGATCAGATGAAAGTTGCCCAAGTAAACAAGGATTAGTTATGTGATTATTTTTTATATTCATCCAGTCCCACTTGAAATGGGATATTCTAAGGAAAGAAAATTCCAGCAGGTTTTTCATATAGCATTCTATCATTCCTTGCTTCTCCATGCAAATCTCTCATTACTCCATCCAAATAACTTGCAAACCCACAGTTTTGATAGTTTTTTTAATGAAAAATATGCATACTTTTAATGATATAAATAGTGTACCAAGGCCTTACCCTCACTTCCCCATCCTTCAGAAGGAAGGAGGCCTGAATGCATCAATTTGGATCTGTTCAGTTTGTTCCTAAATGTAAAGGGAAGATCAAAGATCCAGAATGCCTTGGCTAGCTTTGGTCTGATTATATTAGAAAACTTCTTTGAGATGCCTCCAGGAGAGTGGGTGACACGAACAGTGTACAGTAAAAATATGAAGAAATGAGGGGACCACACAAGGCTATGTGGGAGAACAAAGTGTTCTGGTCTTTAATCAAGAATCTGGGGGTATAAATGGGGCATTTTTTTCAGACAGTTTTTTCTATGGTATGAAAAGAATGCTCACAATTGTAAAGCACAAATATCTTTCTAGTTAACAGAAGCATGATCAGTATACATTGTTTGATTAACAAAACAATTCACCTGGTTTAGGGTGGTGCACGGACCTTGATGAATAGATATATTTCAAATAAGAGACCAGAGTTGAGAGAGAGAGAGAGAGAGAGAGAGAGAGAGAGAGAGAGAGAGAGAGAGAGAGAGAGAGAGAGAGAAGGTTAATTTTAACATCTCCTGTCCAGCATGTTCCAGTCCAGCTAGCCTCAGATGTAAATTAGAGGATTTAGAGGGGGATGAGTTTCCCTATCAGACTTCCTATTTTTCAAGGGGAGAGATTTTATTGTATAAGGGGCAAATGAAGGAGACAAGCTACATCTAAAAGAGATGCAGATTTTATACCTCGTAAAAGTTAAACAGTCCAGTGCTACATCCTAGCCAAACCAGGTGGGGGGAGCCACACCTGGTGACACAGGGGTTACTCCTGGCTATATGCTCAGAAATCGCTCCCGGCTTGGAGAACCATACAGGCAGGACAAGGTCTGACTTGGATCAGCTGCATGCAAGGCAAATGCCCTAACACTGTGCTATCACTCTGGCCCCATGGCCAAACCTTTTGGATGTAAATTCTTGTTTGTTTGTTTGTTTATTTTTCAGTTTTTTGGTCACACCTGGCAGCGCTCAGGGGTTATTCCTGGATCCACACTCAGAAATCGTCCTGGCAGGCATGGGGGACCATATGGGATGCTGGGATTTGAATCAATGACTTTCTGCATGAAAGGCTAACACCTTATCTCCATGCTATTATCTCTCCACCAATCCCCCCTTTTTAAGGCTGGTTTTGAATCTGTAGTTTCTTTTCTTTTTTTTTTTTGTAGGATTCTTTTGGTACTATTTTATTTAAACTTCTTGTTTACAAACATGATTGTAGTTGGGTTATTGTCATGTAAAGAACACCCCACATCACTATTGCAACATTCGCATCACCAATGTCCCAAATCTCCCTCCTCCCTCCGCACCCCCACCTGTTCTCTAGATAGGCTTTCTATTTCCCTCATATATTCCCATTGTTAGAATAGTTCTCAATGTAGTTATTTCTCTAACTAAACTCATCACTCTTTGTAGTGAGCTTCATGTCATGAGCTGGAACTTCCAGCCCTCCTCTCTTTTGTATCTAAAAATTATTGCAAGAGTGTCTTTCATTTTTCTTAAAACCCATAGATGAGTGAGACCATTCTGCATCTCTCTCTCTCTGACTTATTTCGCTCAGCATAAAAGACTCCATGTACATCCATGTATAGGAAAATTTCATGACAACATCTCTCCATCATATATACCATTGTATATATGAACCACAGTTTTTTTAGCCATTCATTTGTTGAGGGGCATCTTGGTTGTTTCCAGGGTCTTGCTATGGTAAATAGTGCTGCAATGAATATAGGTGTAGGGAAGGAATTTTTGTATTGTATTTTGTATTCCTAGGGTATATTCCTAGAAATGGTATAGCTGGATCATATGGGAGCTCGATATCCAGTTTTTGGAGGAATCTCCATATCGCTTTCCAAAAAGGTTGGACTAGATGGCATTCCCACCAGCAGTGGATAAGAGTTCCTTTCTCTCTACATCCCCACCAACACGGCTTGTTCTCATTCTTTGTGATGTGTGCTAGTCTCTGTGGTGTGAGGTGGTACCTCATATTAGTTTTGATTTGCATCTCCCTGATGATAAGTGATGTGGAGCATTTTTTCATGTTCCTTTTGGCCATTTATATTTCTTTTTTGTCAAATTGCCTGTCCATTTCTTCACCCCATTTTTTGATGGGATTAGATGTTTTTTTCTTGTAAAGTTCTGTCATATTACATATTACATATTTTGGATATTAGCCCCTTATCTGATGGGTACTGAGAGAATACTTTTTCCTACTCAATGGGTGGCTCTTGTATCTTGTATCTTGGGCACTATTTCCTTCGAGGTGCAGAAGCTTCTCAGCTTAATGTATTCCCATCTGTTAATTTCTGCTTTCACTTCTTTGGACAGTGCAGTTTCCTCCTTGAAGAAGCCTTTAGCCTTAATGTCCTAGAGTGTTTTACCTACGTATTTTTCTATATACCTTATGGTATCAGGCCTGATATCAAGGTCTTTAATCCATTTGGATTTCACTTTCATACCTGATGTTAGCTGGGGGTCTAAGTTTATTTTTTTGCAAGTGGCTAGCCAGTTGTGCCAACACCACTTGTGAAGAGGCTTTCTTTGCTCCATTTAGGATTTTTTGCTTCTTTATCAAAAATTAGGTGATTGTATGTCTGGGGAGCATTTTTCTGAGTACCCAAACCTATTCCACTGATCTGAGGGTCTGTCTTTATTCCAATACCATGCTGTCTTGATAACTATTGCTTTGTAATACAGTTTAAAGTTGGGGAAAGTAATACCTCCCATATTCTTTTTCCAGAGGACTGTTTTAGCTATTCTAGGGTGTTTATTGTTCCAAATGAATTTCAGGAGTGTTTGATCCACTTCTTTGAAGAATGTCATGGGTATCTTTAGAGGGGTCACATTAAATCTGTACAATGCTTTGGGGAGTATTGCCATTTTAATGATGTTAATCATGCCAATCCATGAGCAGGGTACATGTTTCCATTTCCATGTGTCCTCTCTTATTTATTGGAGCAGGTTTTTATAGTTTTCTTTGTATAGGTCCTTTACATCTTTAGTCAAGTTGACTCCAAGATATTTGAGTTTGTGTGGCACTATTGTGAATGGAGTTGTTTTCTTAATGTCTATTTCTTCACTATCATTATTTTGTGTATCAAAGGGCCATTAATTTTGTGTGTTAATTTTGTAGCCTACCACTTTGCTATATGAATCTATTATTTCTAGAAGCTTTCTGGTAGAGTCTTTAGGGTTTTTGAAGTAGAGTATCATGTCATCTGCAAACAGTAAGAACTTGACTTCTTTCCTATCTGGATTCCCTTGATACCTTTTTCTTGCCTAGTCACTATAGCAAGTACTTCCAGTGCTATGTTGAATAGGAGTGGTGAGAGAGGACAGCCTTGTCTTGTGCCAGAATTTAGAGGGAAGGCTTTTAGTTTTTCTCCATTGAGGATAATATTTACCATTGGCTTGTGGTAGATTGCCTTAACTATATTGAGAAAGGTTCCTTTCATTCTCATCTTGCTGAGAGTTTTGATGAAGAATGGGTGTTGGACCTAATCAAATGCTTTCTCTGTGTCTATTGATATGATCATTTTTATTTTTCTTGTTGATGTTGAGTATTATGCTGATAGATTTACAGATGTTAAGCCATCCTTGCATTTCTGGAATGAAACCTACATGATCTGATTGTAGTGGACGATCTTCTTAATGAGGCATTGAATCCTATTTGCCAGGATTTTGTTGAGGATCTTTGCATCTGTGTTCATCAGGGATATTGGTCTGTAATTTTCTTTTTTCATAGTATCTCTGTCTGGTTTAGATATCAAGGTGATGTTGGCTTCATAAAAGCTATTTGGAAGTGTTCCCATTTTTTTGATTTCATGAAAGAGTCTTGCCAGGATTGGTAGTAGTTTCTCTCGAAAGGTTTGGAAGAATTCATTAGTGAATCCATCTAGGCCAGGGCTTTTGTTTTTAGGCAGACATTTGATTACCGTTTTAATTTCCTCAATAGTGATGGGGTTGTTTAGATATGCTATATCCCTTTTATTCAAACGTGGAAGGTTATAAGAGTCCAAAAATTTATCCATTTCATCCAGGTTCTCATTTTTAGTGGCATAGAGTTTCTCAAAGTAGTTTCTGATTACCCTTTGAATCTCTGCAATATCGGTAGTGATTGCCCCTTTTTCATTTCTAATATGAGTTATCAAGTTTCTCTCTTTCTTTATTAGTTTTGCTAATGGTCTATCAATCTTGTTTATTTTTTCAAAGAACCAACTTCTGCTTTCGTTGATCTTTCGGATTGTTTTATGGGTTTCCACGTCACTGATTTCTGCTCTCAGTTTTATTATTTCCTTCTGTCTCCCTATTTTTGGCTCCTTTTGTTGAGCACTTTCTAATTCTATGAGCTGCATCATTAAGCAATTCAGGTATGCCCCTTCTTTCCTGATGTGTGCTTGCAAAGCTATAAATTTTCCTCTCAGTACTGCTTTTGCTGTGTCCCATAGATTCTAATAGTTTGTGTCTTTATTGTCATTTGTTTCCAGGAAAGTTTTGATTTTCTCTTTGATTTGCTCTCGGACCCACTGGTTGTTCATTATTAGGTTGTTTAATTTTGAAGTCTTAAAGTTTTTCTTCTGTGTCCCTATGTAGTTCACATCTAATTTCAGAGCCTTGTGGTGAGAGAAGGTCGCCTGCAAAATTTCCATGTTCTTAATATTATGGAAGTATGTTTTATGTGTCAGCATGTAGTCTATCCTGAAGAGTGAACCATATACATTAAAGAAAAATGTGTATCCAGGTTTCTGGGAATACACACACACACACACACACACACACACACACCAGGCCTCTTTCTTCCATTTCTCTTTTCAGTTCTAGTATATTTTTGTTGGGTTTCAGTCTGGATGATCTGTCAAGTGTTGACAAAGCCGTGTTGAAGTCTCCCACACTGATGTAAATTCTGAGGTAAAAATTATTTAACGAGGGCCCGGAGAAATAGCACAGCGGCGTTTGGCTTGCAAGCAGCCTATCCAGGACCAAAGGTGGTTGGTTCGAATCCCGGTGTCCCATATGGTCCCCCGTGCCTGCCAGGAGCTATTTCTGAGCAGACAGATAGGAGTAACCCCTGAGCACCGCCGGGTGTGGCCCAAAAACCAAAAAAAAAAAAAAAATTATTTAACGAGTACTCAAGGTCCTTTAGAGATGTCCTAAAAGCAGGACTACAGAGGCATTTTAAAAACAAAGAAGAGGGGATGTGGCTCAGTGGTAGAGCATGTGCCTTGGATATGTGAGACTCTATGTTCAATCCCCTCCCTTATACTAGCACAGCAAACAAAACCCCACAATAAAAACAAAGAAGAAGAAAACTGGCAAGACTTTGCAAAAGCCGGCTCCCTGTGTGTGACACCAGGCGGGGAAAACCCACGAAAGTACACCGGCCCAGTGGGGCCCAACTGTGAAAAACTGTGAGTTTGACCTGTATATGTCTGTCTACTGTCCTCTTGCGTGAAACTCTTGCGAGTGGGGCAAAAAGAGGCTCCAGAAAACTCACTCGCACAGAGGCCATTTTCAGGGAGGGACTACAGAGCATGAAAACCGGCAAGACTTTGCAAAAGCCGGCTCCCTGTGTGTGACACCAGGCGGGGAAAATCCACGAAAGTACACCGGCCCAGTGGGGCCCAACTGTGAAAAACTGTGAGTTTGACCTGTATATGTCTGTCTACTGTCCTCTTGCATGAAACTCTTGCGAGTAGGGCAAAAAGAGGCTCCAGCGGAGCCACTCTTTCTAAGGAAAGAACACCATTGCAACAAGAAGGAAAAATTACACTAAGAACGGTGCTATATCACAGAAGCAAACATTTCTCTCCGGACTGTCTTCTCTGTTGCATGCTTGGGCCTAAGATTTGACCCAGTGTGAGGCTTCATCCACGAGGACTCCCCTCCCTTAGAGGCAAGTCAGCCCATCCAGAAAGGGAGGAGCCAGAGGAGTGTGCTGCCTGCATCATATAGACAATGAATACCACCACAACGCGTAGAAAAACCCACAATACAAGTGTGACAATGGGGAAACAACGCATGCCAGCATCAGACATAGAGAATGAAGATGACAATTCTGAGGACCAGATAATGACCAACCAACTAATCAACCTCTCAGATAAGGACTTTAGACTAGCAATATGGAAGATGCTCAACGGACTCCAAGAAACCATGGATCGAGTTGAACAGAACACTAATAAGAACCAAGAAAATATGAAGAGAGAAATCACAAAACTCCAACCTAAAATAACATGTCAACTAACAGGACTGAAAAACTCAGGAAACGAAGTGAATGACAAAATGGATAAGCTCTGGGACAGGGTATCAGAAGCTGAGAATAGACTTGGTGCTGTGGAAGATGAGATACATAACAATTCGATACAGCAGGAGAGATTGGACAAAAAACTTAAAGCAAATGAGCAGACAATGGAAAAATTAGTCAAAGAATGGGAACAGATGAAAATAGAAGTCTATGATAAGATCAACAGAAACAACTTAAGAATCATTGGAGTCCCAGAGACCCAGGAAGAAAATTTCCAGGAAGAATCAACGGTCAAGAACATCATTAAAGAGAAACTTCCAGAGCTAAAGAATATATGTGATCAAATCCTGCATGCTCGAAGAGTACCAACCAAAAGAGACCCCAGAAAAACCACCCCAAGACACATCCTAGTCACAATGACAAATCCCACAGATAGAGACAGAATTCTAAAAAGAGCAAGATCAAAAGGGGAAATCACGTTCAAGCAAGCTTCCCTGAGATTTACAGCAGACCTGTCACCAGAAACACTCAATGCCAGAAAGCAGTGGTGGGATATTGTGACAAGACTGAATGAAATAAATGCTTCACCCAGAATACTATACCCAGCAAAACTCACTTTCCGGTTTGACAGAAGAATACATGGTTTCACAGACAAAAAACAGCTCAGAAACTTCACAGACACAAAACCAGTCTTAAGAGAAAAACTGAAAGACCTAATCTAAGACAAGACTACCCAAAAGACACACCAAATTTCGAAATAAAGATGACGTTAAATCCCAGGACAATTCTTTCTCTCAATGTCAATGGACTAAATGCACCAGTTAAGAGACACAGAGTGGCTAAATGGATCAAAAAACTCAATCCAACCTTCTGCTGCCTACAAGAAATGCACCTGAATAGTCAGAACAAACATAGACTCAAAATAAAAGGCTGGAGAAAAATTATCCAAGCAAACAACACCCATAAAAAAGCTGGAGTGGCCATACTAATATCAGATAATGCAAACTTTATACTCAGGAAGGTTGTAAGGGACAAAGATGGACATTTTATATTAATCAAGGGGTACGTAGAGCAGGAAGAATTCACTCTCCTAAACATATATGCACCGAATGAGAGGCCAGCAAAATATTTAATACAACTGTTGACAAATCTGAAAAATAATATCAACAACAACACAATAATTGTGGGGGACCTTAACACGGCTTTGTCAACACTGGATAGGTCAACCAGACTGAAACCCAACAAGAATATACTAGACCTGAGGAGAGAAATGGAAGAAAGAGGCCTAGTGGATATATACAGGACACTCCATCCCCAGAAAACTGGATACACATTCTTCTCCAATGTACATGGGACATTCTCCAGGATAGACTACATGCTGGCACATAAAACATACCTCCATAAGATCAAGAGGATAGAAATTTTGCAGACTACCTTCGCTGACCACAAGGCTCTGAAATTATTTGTGAACTCCAAAGGGACTCAGAAGAAACACTTTAACACCTGGAAGTTAAACAGCCTCATGCTCAATAACCAGTGGTCCGAGATGAAATCAAGAAGGAAATCAAAAGGTTCCTGGAAACAAATGACAATAAAGACACAAACTATCAGAACTTATGGGACACAGCAAAAGCAGTACTGAGAGGAAAATTTATAACTTTGCAAGCACACATCAGGAAGGAAGAAGGAGCTTACCTGAGTAGCTTAATGACACAGCTAATAGAACTAGAAAATGCTCAACAAAAGGACCCAAGAATAGGAAGACAGAATTTAATAACAAAGCTGAGAGCAGAAATCAACAAAGTGGAATCCCAAAAAACAATCCGAAAGATCAACGAAAGCAGAAGTTGGTTCTTTGAAAAAATAAACAAGATTGATAGACCACTGGCAAACCTAACAAAGAAAGAGAGAGAGAGAAACTTGATAACTCGTATCAGGAATGAAAAAGGAGAGATCACTACTGATATGACAGAGATTCAAAGGGTAATCAGAAACTACTTTGAAAAACTCTACGCCACTAAAAATGAGAACCTGGAAGAAATGGATAAATTCTTGGACTCCTATAATCTTCCACGGTTGAAGGAAGAGGATGTAGCATATCTAAACACCCCCATCACCATTGATGAAATTAAAACAGTAATCAAATATCTGCCGAAAAACAAAAGCCCAGGTCCAAATGGATTCACTAATGAATTCTATCAAACTTTCCAAGAGGAACTACTGCCAATCTTGGCAAGACTCTTTCATGAAATTGAACAAGCAGAAACACTTCCAAATAGCTTTTATGAAGCAAACATCACCTTGATACCTAAACCAGACAGAGATGCTACGAAAAAAGAAAATTACAGACCAATATCGCTGATGAATGCAGATGCAAAGATCCTCAACAAAATCCTGGCAAATAGGATTCAATGCCTCGTTAAGAAGATCATCCACTATGATCAAGTAGGTTTCATCCCAGGAATGCAAGGCTGGTTTAACATCCATAAATCTATCAACATCATACACAACATCAATAACAAGAAAAATAAAAACCACATGATCATATCTATAGATGCAGAGAAAGCATTTGATAAGGTCCAACACCCATTCTTGATCAAAACTCTCCGCAAGATGGGAATGGAGGGAACCTTTCTCAATATAGTGAAGGCCATCTACCACAAGCCAGTGGCAAATATTGTCCTCAATGGAGAAAAACTGAAAGCCTTCCCTCTAAATTCTGGCACAAGACAAGGCTGTCCTCTCTCACCACTCGTATTCAACATAGCACTGGAAGTACTTGCTATAGCGATTAGGCAAGAAAAGGATATCAAGGGAATCCAGATAGGAAAGGAAGAAGTCAAGCTCTCACTGTTTGCAGATGACATGATACTCTACTTAGAAAACCCTAAAGACTCTATCAAAAAGCTTCTAGAAACAATAGACTCATATAGCAAGGTGGCAGGCTACAAAATTAACACACAAAAATCAATGGCCTTTCTATACACCAATAGAAATAAGGATGAAATGGACATTAAGAAAACAACCCCATTCACAATAGTGCCACACAAACTCAAATATCTTGGAATCAACTTGACTAAATATGTGAAGGACCTATACAAGGAAAACTATAAAACTCTGCTCCAAGAAATAAGAGAGGACACATGGAAATGGAAACACATACCCTGCTTATGGATTGGCAGGATTAACATCATCAAAATGGCAATACTCCCCAAGGCATTATACAGATTTAATGCCATCCCTCTAAAGATACCCATGACATTCTTCAAAGAAGTGGATCAGACACTTTTGAAATTCATTTGGAACAATAAACACCCTCGAATAGCTAAAGTAATCATTGGGAAAAAAAATATGGGAGGAATTACTCTCCCCAACTTTAAACTGTACTACAAAGCAATAGTTATCAAAACAGCATGGTATTGGAATAAGGACAGGTCCTCAGATCAGTGGAATAGGTTTGAATACTCAGAGAATGTTCCCCAGACATACAATCACCTAATTTTTTATAAAGGAGCAGGAAATCCTAAATGGAGCAAGGAAAGCCTCTTCAACAAGTGGTGTTGGCACAACTGGCTAGCCACTTGCAAAAAATTGAACTTAGACCCCCAGCTAACATCATGTACGAAGGTAAAATCCAAATGGATTAAAGACCTCGATATCAGCCCCAAAACCATAAGATATATAGAACAGCACATAGGCAAAACACTCCAGGACATTACAGGCATCTTCAAGGAGGAAACTGCACTCTCCAAGCAAGTGAAAGCAGAGATTAACAGATGGGAATATATTAAGCTGAGAAGCTTCTGCACCTCAAAGGAAATAGTGCCCAGGATACAAGAGCCACCCACTGAGTGGGAGAAACTATTCACCCAATACCCATCAGATAAGGGGCTAATCTCCAAAATATACAAGGCACTGACAGAACTTTACAAGAAAAAAAACATCTAACCCCATCAAAAAATGGGGAGAAGAAATGAACAGACACTTTGACAAAGAAATACACATGGCCAAAAGACACATGAAAACATGTTCCACATCACTAATCATCAGGGAAATGCAAATCAAAACAACGATGAGATACCACCTCACACCCCAGAGAATGGCACACATCACAAAGAATGAGAATAAACAGTGTTGGCGGGGATGTGGAGAGAAAGGAACTCTTATCCACTGCTGGTGGGAATGCCGTCTAGTTCAACCTTTATGGAAAGCGATATGGAGATTTCTCCAAAAACTGGAAATCGAGCTCCCATATGATCCAGCTATACCACTCCTAGGAATATACCCTAGGAACACAAAAATACAATACAAAAACCCCTTCCTTACACCTATATTCATTGCAGCACTATTTACCATAGCAAGACTCTGGAAACAACCAAGATGCCCTTCAACAGACGAATGGCTAAAGAAACTGTGGTACATATACACAATGGAATATTATGCAGCTGTCAGGAGAGATGAAGTCATGAAATTTTCCTATACATGGATGTACACGGAATCTATTATGCTGAGTGAAATAAGTCAGAGAGAGAGAGAGAAAAACGCAGAATGGTCTCACTCATCTATGGGTTTTAAGAAAAATGAAAGACACCCTTGTAATAATAATTTTCAGACACAAAAGAGAAAAGAGCTGGAAGTTCCAGCTCACCTCAGGAAGCTCACCACAAATAGTGATGAATTTAGTTAGGGAAATAACTACATTTCGAACTGTCCTAATAACGAGAATGTATAAGGAAAATGGAGAGCCTGTCTAGAGTACAGGCGGGGGTCGGGTGGGGAGGAGGGAGACTTGGGACATTGGTGATGGGAATGTTGCACTGGTGATGGGTGGTGTTCTTTACATGACTGAAACCCAAACACAATCATGTATGTAATTAAGGTGTTTAAATAAACTTAAAAAAAAAAACAAAGAAGAAAGAAATTGTTTTCAAGTGTCTTTTTGGTACTGACTTTTCCAGGTAAAGAGAAAGTTTATCAAGGTTATATTCACCTGTAAAAATCCTTATGTTAGAAAATAAAACTATATACAGACTTAATATAGCAGAAGGTATATTCATATTTAGGCCAATTAATTGTTTGTTACTAAGAATGAAGAATGTCAGTTTCACTAACAGAAATCTTGGTCAGACATCCACGCTGAGGGAAGGCTTCTCAGTGGGCCTAACTGATGATATAAGAGAGGTTTATATTTAGGTGAAATAAACGTTTGTTACTACAAGAAATAGCGCCCTCACTTATCAGAAATGTTGGCCAGCCATCTGCAATATGGAAAGGCCTCTCAGTGGGCCCAATAATGAAATATTCATTAGTTTGTGGTGGCAATACCAGAAATATTAATTTATACAGGAAACCAAAAATTTAAGAAGTAGAATTTGGCCAAATGTTACCTGAAATAAACCATCCAGGAGCATTTGCAGCGATAACCAAACACGACCAAAAGGGGCCTACTTTTAAAATGATGATTCTAATAGTTGCAACTGGCAGCGATGGAAAGAAAAACAAAGAAAAGTCCAAACCATTAAGATAATTCTAGATTACTTCATTTTGGGCTGAAAACTTTGGGGCTTTCTTGAAAGGGTGGGTCAGATTTCCATTTCTGCCTGAAGCCACACAGTCTACTTCCATACCTGACACCCTCCAACAAAAACAACTAGGTTCCATAACCTTATCAAACTGCTTAATTATCAAACTTTTCTAAGATCTAGAGATTCTGAGCCACATAGTCATGGCTCAAAATTTCATAGTAGTGTCTTCTCAGGAGAATCACGGCAAAAAAATTACAGATGGAAAAGTTACTGAGAGGACCAGTGAGCCTAAATTATATATATAACATAATAAATCCTAAGATAATGACTTTAGTAATAACATTAAAAAATAAAACAATCATTTCAAATTGACCCTTATTGACCTAAGTTTAATAATCTCATTTATCTTTGTGTTGTAACAAACATTGCAAAGTAAAACTTTTTTTGTGCCTGCAAGGTGGCAGGCTAGTGTGGTGAGTGGAAAACTGGAACAAGGAAGGTCACACTAGTAGTAGGACTGATATAGACCATTTAGTTCTTGAAACAACTATATTATGAACAACTTGGTAAATCACAATGTTATAATTTAATAAATTTTAATTCTACCTTTAACAGGACTATTATATTGGAATATTAGCAAGGAATATTATAATTCCCTGTATAGGGACTTAATGTCCCTATAAGTCTTAGACAGTTCAAGTTTCTAAATTTGTACATTTCCTTTTCAATCAATGCATTAGATATATTTGCTAAGAATTAAAAATACAGGTTTGGTCAAGGTATAGACTGTATTGAATGATGACAAACCTCTGGGCTTATCAAAGGGGTAATAAAAAAAGTAGACTAGAAGTAACTTTAGAATATTGGTAGAGGACCAGAGTGATAACACAGCAGTAGGGCGTTTGCCTTGCACGTGGTTGATCTAGAATTGACCTCAGTTCTATTCCCCAGCATCCCATGTGGTTCCCCAAGCCAGGAGTAATTTCTGGGTGCATAGCCAGGATTAGCCCCTGAGCGTAACAGGGTGTGACCCAAAAAGCAAAAAAAAAAAAAAAAAAAAGTATTGATAGAGGATCATAGGCATCTTAGTGGTGATGAGGTGTGGTAAGTATACATCAAGGCCATAACTGTTAATGTTGTAAACATATTACTGCAATAACAGCAATGCAATGTTTAAAAGCATGACTGCATCTTTCTTCTCTATGTAATTTTTGCTCATATTTTTCTGCCTCTGTTCTTTGTTTCCAGTTTTATGGCACTCTGGGTCAGCAGCTGAGCATCACTGAATGAACAAGTAAGTTCAGTAATGGTGAAGTCAAAGGAAAATACCACAGAATGAAATTTTGCATAATAATGGATTCAACGCCTTTAACTGATCTGAAGGTGGCTTTGGAACAGACAGTTCTACATGCTCTCAATCCTCCCCAAGCTCTCTTCAAGGAATATGGGTGAACTCAGCTGAATGTAGCCAGAAAATATATCTTAGCAATTTTCTCTGGAGATTTTCTATATGGCAAGTCATTTTGGAATTTCTGGATGGAAAGAAATATGGACAGTGAGAATAGCTTTTCTGAGATTTTTGACACATTTATTTCCTGATGAATCCAGTGAAAAAGTTAAGATTATTTTTTTAAAGTGAAAAAATTTTAAAAACAAAAAAAGTTTATGCTGGAGATGGGGCCACCTTATCACCTGGGTGGCCTATGAAAGGCTTGAACTTTCTGTTCACTAGTTCTTACTCTACTCAGAGAAAAAGTTATGTAAACTGGGTATATACAGATTTCAAACCTCCTGCAACATCTGCACATCAGAACAGCTGGGGGAACTCCACTTTCCTTTCCAATGGAGTTTTTTGAAATATATTCTCTTGCATATAAAAATTTTTTTATTATTTCTCTTTATGTTACAGAGAAATGATCTAGCCTTCTCCATTTTTGGCTATACCCTGTGATACTCAATGTTTATTCCTGAATCTGAGCTCAGAAGTGATCCTTAGTATTACTTAGGAGAACATGTAAGCAGTACTGGTAATGGAATTGGAGTTGGCTGCATGCAAGAGAAACATTTTACCTTCTATACTATCTCTCTAGTTTCTCTCTTTTTAAAAAATCAAGAGAGCAATGAATAACATGAAAAAAATGCTCCACATCATTATTTATCAGGAAAATGTATATCAGAGCAATAATGAGAAATCATCTCATAGCACAGAAATTGGCACACATCAAAAAGAACAAGAACAACTAGTGCCAGTGTGGATGTGACAGAAATGGACCCTTATTCACTATTGGTGGGAATGTCACCTGGTTTTTCCTTTTGGGAAAACAAGGTGGATATTCCTCAAAAAAAAAAAAAGAAATAGAAATTGAGCCTCTATATAATCCAGCAATACCTCTCCTAGGAACATACCCTAGGAGCCCAAAAACTTGACACAGAAAAGCTCTCTGCATTCCTAAATTCATTGCAACACTATTCACAATAGCCAAAATCTGAATACAACCCAACTGCCTGAGAACAGATGAACAGATAACAAAACTGTATCACATCTATTCAATGGAATGTAATACATCTATTGGAAAAATTAAGTCATGAAATTTGCTTATCCAAGAATGGATATGGAGAGTATTGCTGAGTGAAATAAGTCAGAGGAGAGTGATAGACAGAATGATTGCATTCATTTGTGAATATAAAAACAAGATAGTATGATAATTATATCCAAAGACAATAGAGATAAGGGCCAGGAGTACCAATCCATGGTAGGAAGGTTGGTACAAATAATAAAGGAGTTCAGTTAGAGCAGAGAAGGGACCACTATGACAATGCTAGATGGAAATTACTAGTTTGGACAACAAATAGGTTCTGAAAGATGAGTATATGTTAGACATATTTACATGTATGTACAAACATATTTATACAAGGTTATTTATTGAACATGTTGCAATCACAAAAGACTACCTATAATTGATCAGTTGATATGAGATTTTATACTTATATTTGTTCATGCCATGAAATTCACTTTGGTCTTTAAGAAGAACTAATTAATTCTATGTTGATGACAAGGATAGCACTTGAATATTAAGTATTATATGAAAAAATTAAGGTTGCAGACCTGGTGTTCACTATAATATATTGTGTAATATTAAAATTATACGGATATATGTACATGCATATTCGAAGATTACTAGATAAAGAGACACAACGTGCAAATATTGTTTACTAGTAGAAAGAAAATTCAAAATGGAGGACAGGATATAACTGAAAAGAAAGGGCCTTCTTTAGATACCCTGTTTCAATTTTTACATAATGTGCATATATATATTTAAAAGAATACAAAAAAGTGTTAGAAGAAAACTTGTTAAAATTATTTTATTCTAAACAACTTCATACACATTGTCCACAAATTAAATTTTCAAACTAAAATGTTCAACTCCAACCTTAGTTTCTAGCTTCTACATCATCTACCAAACTTATATATATGCCAAATTGACCTTCCTGTCACTGTTACTTTCTCTCACACCATGAATTGGGCTCCTTGAATATTAGTCTTTTGTCCATCCCAATACAACTGAAATATAATCCCCATAATATTACTGTTCTAATTTTGTGTGCTTGCCATTGTCTTTGTTCCTTAGTATGATGACTGGCTATTAAAAAGTCCTTGTATAAATTAATAAAAATCATTCATGTGGGCCAAAGAGATAGCATGGAGGTGGAGCATTTGCCTTGCATGTAGGAGGACAGTAGTTCGAATTCCGGCATCCCATATGGTCCCCCAAGCCTGCCAGGAGTGATTTCTGAGCATAGAGCTAGGAGTAAACCTTAAGTGCTGCTGGGTGTGACCCAAAACCCTCCAAAAATAACCCATTCATGTTGGATAGACCATATGCTGGCCCATAAAACATGTCTATGTAAAGTCAAGAGGATAGAAGTTCTACAGACTATCTTTTCAGACAACAAGACACTGAAATTAGAAGTGAAGTACAAAGGGACAAAGAAGAAAAACTTTAACACCTGGAAATTAAATAACTCACTACTGAACAACCAATGGGTCAGAGAGGAAATCAAAGAGAAAATCAAAACATTCCAGAAACAAATGACAATGAAGACACAAATTACCAGAATTTATTGGACACAGCAAAAGCAGTACTAAGAGGAAAATTTATTGCTTTGCAAGCACACATCAGAAAGGAAGAAAGGGCCTATATAAAAAGCTTAATGCTACAGATTGTAAAATTATAAAATGATCAGCATAAGGAAATAAAGATCAATGAAGTAAAAGTCAATGAAACAATATTAAAGATTAACAAAGGCAAAAGTTGGCTCTTTAAAAAATAAACAAGAGATGGAATCATAAAATTTTCCTAAACTTGGATATACATGGAATCTATTATGCTGAGTGAAATAAGCCAGAGGGAGAGAGATAGATACAGAATAGTCTCACTCATCTATGGGTTTTAAGAAAAATAAAAGACATTATTGTAATAATGCCCAGACACAATAGAGATGAGGGCTGGAAGGATCGGCTCATGACATGAAGTTCACTACAAAGAGTGGTGAGTGCAGTTAGAGAAATAACTACACTGACAACTATGGTGACAATGTTAATGAGTGAGAGAAGTAGAATGCCTGTCTTGAATACAGGCTGGGGTGGGAGGAAGAGGGAGATTGAAAACATTGGTGATGAGAATGTTATACTGGTAAAAGGGGTGGTGTTCTTTTTATGTCTGAAACCCAACTACAATCATGTTTGTAAATAAGGTGCTTAAATTTAAAAAATCATTCATGTTGATTGCAATTGACCTCACAATTCCATGCTAAATACCAATGATCTCTCTCAAAAGGAATCATGAAAATTGTAAGTCTGACTTTATAGAAGCTCAGAGCAGTTTAGTAATATACTGAAAGTTACCTAACTAAAAGGAATCTATCCATTTTTACTCCATCCTCTGTTGCCTTAACCACTAGACACTTGTAGGGCAGAGAATTTACTTGTGTGTGTATATATATATCCTGCCTGGCTGCTAATTACATGCCTCAAACAACAATCATGTTCGACCTTTCAATTCTACATTGCCTGAAACACTACTAATGGGAAATCTTATAATGAATAGAAAATCTCCACTAATCTGCGCCACAGCACATTTATCCCCTGCTGTCCCCTCCTGCTGACCCTTTAAAGGTCTTTGCTGGAGGCAGAAAACAGAAAGAAGAATCTTGAGCCAGGCAACAAGACTTTGAAACATCCCAACTGAGGCCTGGAATTATTTACAATTACCAAATATCAAGAGTGACGAGTTGTCGTTTAAATATCACCAGTCTTAAGAAGTAGTCATGTGAAAAGTCTGGAGAAAGAAAGAAAAATAATTGAAAAGAAACAATGAAATCTAAGAGGCTGATTAATGGCTCACTGGTTTGTCATTTTTGAGGTTATGTAAAGTTTATAAGCATTGACTTAATGTTGCTGTTGTTATTGAGCTATTCAGCTACTCAATTCCTGGCTATCCAGCCCACACAAATATAAGAATCTAAATAATTCCTCTGTTTTTAGATAAAATTTCTACTATTGGCAGGTAAGAAAAACCTTTTAGACATAAAGTTTCAGAGGCAGAGATATGTAAACACCATCTTGGCTGGAATACAAGTAATAGGTAGCACTGGCTCAGATGAACAAATCACAGAACAAGCAGGCACCTGTAACTGATTAACCAATTTCACATATGTGCTGAGGAAGATGCCTCTGAAGCTTAGGTTTAAAGCCTAGACAAGAAAAGGATTTCACATTTCCATTTTACTCTTGAACAACAGAATGCGAAGATAATCATTTTCTTGCACTCAAAACCCAACAGCAATGTATTCAAGTACCTTTAAAAATGTTTAATCTCTGTTTACTTTGTCAGCAAAAACTATGATTTTGTCTTTAGAAGTCAATTCACTCCAAATTTGTAACCTTTCAATCTCCAAAAAGTTCAACTGGAAATTCTTTTTTTTTTTTTTTTTTTTTTTTTTTTTTTGGTTTTTTGGCCACACCCGTTTGATGCTCAGGGGTTACTCCTGGCTAAGTGCTCAGAAATTGCCCCTGGCTTGGGGGGACCATATGGGACGCTGGGGGATCGAACCGTGGTCCTGATCCTTGGCTAGCCCTTGCAAGGCAGACACCTTACCTCTAGCGCCACCTCGCCAGCCCCTCAACTGGAAATTCTGTAGGAAAAAAAAAAAACACACTTCAATTTGACTCCAAAAAAGTCAAAAGTACTTTTGGTCTCAATCAAATATGATTAAACAATAGGGTCTATGTGAACATATATTAGAAAAGCAATAGCCCAAATACACTGGTATGTCAATGGGCTTTTCAGTAACAGAGATATCCCATAACTAAGAAAAATGGCAAACAGAAATTGACAGTTCCTTAAGCTAAACTAAACTAAATGAATTATACTGATCATGATTACCTGGGAAATTGCTAAAGGTATAAATTTTAAGACCTACCCTACTCCTAGAATTTCATGGATAGTGTCCATTACTCTTTAAAAACAAAAACATGTGGATAAACAAATAGTTTACTTCCTAAGGCTTGAGAACCATAGGATTATAAAAATGAGGTTTCTTGCTCAGAGGATGGGTCCTAGGTTTCTTTTCAATTGTAGAGGAGTAAATTCAGTATAGCAAAGAGGAAGAGGGTATTTTCATACATGAAAATAAAAAGGGAAAATATGTATATATCTGTAAAATAATAGACTATATCTTACTAATAGCTTTTACCTTATCATCTATTTTAATAGGAGTTGTTTATTTTCACTCTTTTTATAGAGGGAATATACCTGGCAGTGCTTTGGAGTTGGGAGTTATGGCGCTAGGGATTACACTCAATGCTTTGCACATGCAAATTATGTGCTCTGTCACTTGTTACCTTTCAAGCTTGAAGAAAATATTTTAGACATGGAAAATCTCACTTTTTGATGACAAATAAAATAAGTGTTCATTCAATGTGCATAAACACTATTAAACAGAAAGAACATATTTGGAGATCTGGAGGTAATAAATTGAGTTCCAAACATTGATATACAGCACAATTATTAATTGAATGCCACTACCAGGAGCATCATCTAAGTGTAGTTTTACTATGGATAGTTGGATGACCTGGATCAGAAGTGGTAAAGTCAACAATGTAAGTGAGCAATTGGAGAGATAGTACAGCAAGTAAGGAGCTTGAATTAAATATGATCAGCCCCAAGTCAATCCTCAACCTATATATAGTCCCTGAGCACACCAGGAGTAATTCCTAAGCACAGAGGAGATACAGATGTAGATCAAAAACAGACAAATAAGAATGAAATATAATGACACACACATACAAATAAGAATGGAAGCCTGGGTACAACTGAATGAGAATTTCTCAGAGAAATAAATGATGATACTCTAAACTAAACTAAGAAAAGCAAAGAGAACAATGTAATAGAAACCAAAAGGTTGATCAAATAAAAAAGAGCCCAAATGGCACCTAATAAACTTAAAAACTAGATCATTGGCAATCGCTGTAAAAGATTCTTTTATAAAGTAAGCAGTAGAAAGCCATATAACAAAGGAGAGAAGAATAAAAATGAGAGAAGTAAATTAAGACATCATATAGGTATAAATGATGCCTTAAAGAAGTTTGTCTGAGAAGGAATAAACTGCAGCAACACTTTAAGATAAGTGTGAAGACATAAATAGTAGCATCTTTATCCATCACGAGAAAAAAAATCAATGAACAGAGAAAGAATAATCTTTCTAGAGTGAGAATAATAGGACAAATACCCATAGCAAAGACAAGTATATGTTGGGGCCAGAATAATAGTGCAGTGGGTAGGGTGCTTGACTTGCATATAACCAACCTAGGTTTGATCCCTGATACCACATATGGTCTCATAAACAGCTCCTGTGTTTATAAGGGTGGAGGTAACAGAGATAGACTACATACATTTCTTGTTCTTAATTTCCACTTCATTCCATGCCTTACCCCTACCACTGTTCTTTCAACATGGCTGGCTTTGGTTTCCCAGCTTAAATAAGGAAACGTTTTTCCTTTTGCTCCAGGTTCTTAGCTGCTGACAGAACTAGACCACACCATTTTAACAGACAGAGGATCCAAGTCCTGTTCATCCCTTATTTCCCCTGAATAACTTTTCATCGTGATCCAAGCTCCACACTTATCTTTGTCCTCCTCTCTGGAATAAGATTCTGGTTTCTGATGAAATTTTCTCAGAATATAATTAAATAATATGACCTGCCTCAGTCAGCTTTCATAAAATGCACCTTTAACATATGTACACACACACACACACAACAACAACAACAACAATAACAACAACAAATATGCCCTTTCCTATATCCTGTATCCTGGTAAGATGTGACTTATTGTCTCCAATCCCCTTCAAGGATTTTCCCTTCCTTTAGCTTTTGTTTGTTTGTTTGCTTTTATGGAGGCAATGCTATCAACCCCATGATAATCATGGTTGAGGGAGAACGGGTAAATTAGCCATTTAATCAGTCAGGTATTGGAGACAAAAGAAAGTTAAAGGTAATATGAGACTACTTCATCGTACACTTGCTGGGAAGATGGTGGCTAGGTACTGTCAGATATGAGCCACAGGTTTAAGGAAGGCAGAGATCCAACTCCTCAGATAAGATAGCAGCAGGATCACATTGTCTAACACTCCTGATGAAAAGAGGGAACAAGGAGATTAGGACACTGAAAAATTAAATTCCAACAAGACAGTTATAAATGTATGACAAGGCACAAACACCAACTCGTGAAAAACACAAATAGTCATAAGCATGAAAAAATGTTCCATCTTATTGTCAAAGAAATGCAAATGTTAGCAGTGACTATTTTTTATTACACAGGGCAGATTTTTCTTTCAAATGGTTGTGAAAATAACAATAAGGGAAGCCCTTATTATTTTTAAATACTTCAAGTGTGAGGCCAGAGCAACAATACAGTTTGCCTTGCCCAGGTCAGATGGAGTTGCATCACCAGCACTACAAATGGTAACCCCAGCCCCAGCAGAAATGATCCCTAAAGGCAAATGCAGGAGTAAGCCTGGAACACCATTGGGTGAGGCCCAAAAACAAAAAATAAAATAAAACAATATAAATAAATTTTCTTGGGAGAGTATGCACTGTCATCTCCTTTTCAGAAAACAAATCAAGCAAAATTAGTCAAAAGCTTTAAATAACTCTGTAGTAATTAATAATGTCTTGAGGGACTAGAGAGATAGGACTATGGGTAGGAACTTGCCCCAGTTTGATCCCAGACACCCTATATAGCCCCGGGAACACTATTGGGAGTGATCATTGGGAGCAGAGACAGGAGTAAACCCTGTGCACTCCCAAGTATGGCCTAAAAACAACAATAACAAAATTGTCTTGAAAGAATAACCAACATGATGAAAGAATTATAATATGCTGAGAAGTAAAAATTTTACAAAATATTATGCATGGTATAATTTAATTTTGTATCTATGTATACATATATGCTACCCATATGTCTGTTTGTTTTGCATAGAAAAATAAATCAGTATCAATATTATCTGAAACATTGAGTTAGTAATTTTTATTAGTTTTAATAAGCATTTTTCATACTACATACTAATTTTTCTTATTGATGATTATGCTTTCAATTTTACTCACTTTTGACAATATAAAATTAAGACTTTGTACTAGGAAGAAAATATTTTAAATTTTTAATATTATAAAACTCAAAGTAAGGAAGGCAAATTCACAGTCTAAGGGAGGGTGGATAATCAACAAAGTACTAAATGTCAATATTCCCTAAAGCATTGTACAGATTTAATGCAATCCCTCTAAATATACCCATGACATTCTTCAAAGAAGTGTATCAAACACTCCTGAATTCATTTGGAAGAATAAACACCTGCAAATAGCTACAGCAACCCTTGGGAAAAAGGAATATGGAGGGCATCACTTTCCCCAACTTTAAATTGTATTGTAAAGTTATAATCATTAAAACAACATGATACTGGAATAAAGACAGATCCTCAGATCAGTAGAATAGACTTGAGTATTCAGAGAATGTTCCCCAGACATACAATCAATTAATCTTTGATAAAGGGGCAAGAAGTGCAAAATGGAGCAAGGAAAGCCTCATCAATAAGTGGTGTTGGCACAAGTGCCATCCACTTGCAAAAAAGCAAACTCAGACCTCCATCTAACACCATGCACAAAGATAAAATCCAAATGGATTAAAGACCTTGACATCAGACCTGAAACCATAAGGTATATAGAACAACACGTAGGTAAAGCACTCTACAACACTGAGACTAAAGACATCTTTAAGGAGGAAACAGCACTCTCCAAACATGTGAATGCAAAGGGAACTTGTAAAATACTCAATGCCTTTAAGAATAATTCAATGGGGCAGAAAAGTTGCTTTGCTATTATTATTGAATGCGCCCAGAACCACAGGATATTCCAAGCATTGCTAAGAACAAACACTGAGCACAGAGATGGAAGTAACCCTGAGCAATGCTGAATGTGGCCCCACATCAAAATCATCATCATAATAATAATTTAAAATATAATGAGCAGAGAATATATCCAGAGAGAGGCTGAAATGTAGGTTCAGGAGTGGAAGTCGAAGATTTTTTGCACCAAATTTGCAAAACAATTATCATTTTAGTAATTTTTAGCTTCCTACCCTTGATCTTTCTCTCTCTCTTTCTGGAAAATTCTCAAGTCAGGACCAGCCACTAAAGTGATAGGTATTGCTGTTTTTTTTTTTTAAGTAATATTTTTATTTAAGCACCATGATTACAAACATGATTGTAATTGGGTTTCAGTCATAAAAAAAGAACATTCTCTTCACTGTTGACCACCAGTGCAACATTCCCATCACCAATGTCCCCCATTTCTCTCCTCCCCCCACAACATTTCTGTTAATATTTCATTACAGACCCCAACACTATTCACCACCATGTTCTAATATGCTACAAAAGCTACTAAAAAGTCATTGTCATTTCAGCATTATTATTATTGTTGTTGTTGTTGTTGTTGTTGTTGGTTTGCGGAATCATACTCAACGGTACTTGGGGTTTATTCATGGCTGAGTTCAGGGATCACTCCTGGTGTGCTCTGAGCTGGGTACTGAAAGTGGATTAGCCATATCCAAGGCAATGTTAATTTTGAAATAATCTTTCACCCTGAATGTAGGCATGATTTCATGGAAACTAGGCCAGAAGACAAAAGTGATGGCTGAGGGGGTTCACACATTTTAATATCTGGCCAATCTTTTTGACCGACTTCTTCATCTTTCTTCTCTTGTCCTTTCTTTTTTCTGATAATTCAAATAGAGAAGTGCCATCATGCTGACTCCATAATACTTTAGCCTTGCAAGTTTATATCTTAGTTCAGATTTGCTACTAGTAAAGCAAAAGCTAAAATTCCTATTTTCTGAACCATGAACTTTCAGCTTCTACTTTGCTTTTAAGTTATTTATCTAAATAAAAATATATTTTGAAAATGTTGGAATAAATTTAACTAATGAGAATTTAAATTAATGATAAAGAACTCCTAAATTATTTATTTACGGATTTAATTCTTTGTTTTTGGTTTAAGATAGTACCTAGCTAATCAAAACCTAACTCTGACACATTTCTTTTATGAAAATCTGTATATTAAATTGCTTATTTATAACCTGTAATTAGTGAAAAACCACAGACAACCACAGGAAAAGCGCTGGAGACAGTGTAATTTCAAGCATAGGTAAAGAATAAAATCCACAAATGAGAGAATGATGAACTTGATGCCACGAGGGCAATAGTCTAGACTTCTTTTATATTTAGTAGCTGTTCATCTCAGTCCACAGACTCAAGAACATAAGAAATATAGCTCTTTGGATTTTATACAATAACTTAATTTCTCAGCCTTAAGTCCTCATTTGAAGGATAACAGTAAAGAATAACTTCAGTCCTTCCCAAAGTTGTCCCTTTATCACTGGGTCTTTTATAGAACAACTTACAAGACAAATAAAGGAGAGCAGGGGAATGGTGGATAATTCCTCAGAACACACATAATTCTTGTTCATATGGTCATTTGAAATCTAAATGTGTCAATAAAGGAAAATAAATAGTAATCATTGATTAAAAAAATTTTTGTCAACTTTATTGCACTTAAAATTAATGATTATGTTATCCTGTGCATCAAGATTTCCATAGAATAAAATATTATGATGTTTTTAAATAAATAGACACCAGCCTGCTTTATATATTTTTAACCTAGCTAATTGAGATCAAAGATTAAAAGCATCCAGCATGGTTGTTAGGAGCAGATTCTAAGCCTGACTGTCTAGGTTCAAATCTATCAATCCCAATTCTATAGATATGCCCCAAGAGAATAATTTTCATCACTTAATTTTTCTCCTATATAAATATGAGGGTGGTAATAGTATCCTTGTGACAAGGTCTATTATTGTTTACCAAGTATTTATTACTCTATTAATCTAATATTCATACATCCAAGTGAGGTCATGTAAATAATAAAATCTAATAGGACATGGATGAAAAATATGCAAGCCAGATCCATTTTGGCACCTAGAAAATTCTCTTCTATCTCTTATTAAAAACATAAAATCCAAACTAAATTAACTAAAGCTAAATATATACTTATGAAGAAGGCAGTCTGGAGAGTGGGAAGAAACCTGGAGATAGTCATAGAGGGAAGTCGAATAGAATAGAATAGAATAGAATAGAATAGAATAGAATAGAATAGAATAGAATAGAATAGAATAGAATAGAATAGAATAGAATAGAATAGAATAGAATAGTTGCTGAAACATTGTATTTCTAAAACTCAACCATAAATAACTTTGTAAATTCAGTGCTTTAATCATTTTAATATAGAAGCAATCAGGAATCCCTAGTACCACTTAGAAGAAAGAACTACTTTGTAGATGTTCCCAAACCACAATAAAACCTAATATGAATTAAAAATAATTTTTTATAAAATGAGGACAGTGAGAGTTTGGGTTATACCTGCCAATAGAGCAGCTAGGACAAATTGTCCTTTTGTCCTTCCCTACAGGAGAGCCATGCTGTCACAAAAGCATATGAGGCAAAGAACAGTTTGAAATGTAATTAGGAGTATAAGATAAAAAATATAACTCTGGATAAGGTACTTGCTTGCCCACAGCAGACCTGAGTTCAATCCCCAATGTCACATATGGTCCCTTAAGACCACCAGGAGTGATCACTGAATGCAGAGCCAGGAGAAAGCCTGGAAGACTTCTAGGCCAGGTGTATCCCAAAAAACACACACAAAAAATAAAATGTAAGAATTATTTGTTGTCATCATTAACAATGAAAAAATGTTAAAGATAATGCTGATTGAGCACTACCTTAACACTTACTAGCATTCACTATCACTAAACACTTTGTCTCCCAGGATCTTTTTAATAAATAGCGGTGACATATGCTTTGCTTCACAAGGGGGTTGTAGGATTAACACAGAGATAAAAAAAAATCATTTGGAACTAATACACAGTTGTTAAACATTTTGTTGAAGCAAGTGCTTTATTATTTCTAATTAGTAACTGCTACTCACAGATATACTCTGGATT
Source organism: Suncus etruscus (assembly GCF_024139225.1). Classification (NCBI taxonomy): domain Eukaryota; kingdom Metazoa; phylum Chordata; class Mammalia; order Eulipotyphla; family Soricidae; genus Suncus; species Suncus etruscus. The sequence continues at coordinate 127,130,881 of NC_064849.1, forward strand.
TTTTGTTAGGCAAAACATCTATTTTTCATCCCAGAGACATTTTTTCCTTAGCCACATAACTTGTTTTGACCAAGAGCACATGACAAGATGTGGCACGTCACACTTAAACAAAAATTTTAATAATCATATGTTATTTGTAATCATTGCACAACTGGTATGATAGTAGGATCTAGAAACAGCTCAGGTGCCCTACAACAGATTAATGGATAAAGAAGTTGTGGTATAAATATACAACAAAATATTCTGAAGCCATAGAATAAATAAAATTATGAAGTTAACTACAACTTAGATGGAAATGGAGAATATTGTACTGAGAAAAATTAATCAGATAGAAATAACAAGTACCATATTAGTTTACTAGTCTGGTATATAGAGAAAATAAAGGGTACAAACAAAATTAGCCTACAACAAACACTTTACACTGAATAGAGAACTTTAGAGAACTGAAAATTCTTAACTTTAGATAACACAAAAAAATAGATGTAAATAGCATGGTATATGTAACCTAAACTCTAAGTATTAAAACAATTTAAAAAACAGGGGCTGGAGTGGTGGCGCCAGTGGTAGAGCATTTGCCTTGCACGTGGTTGACCCAAGATAGACCACAGTTCGATCCCTGGCATCCCATATGGTCCCCTGAGACAGGAGCGATTTCTGAGTACATAGCCAGGAGTAACCCCTAAGCATCACTGGGTGTGGCCCCAAAAACAAAAAAGAAACAGTAGATAGATTTGGACACTTTGGTGGCAATATATTAAATTTGTACAGCAAAACTAAAGACAGTAATACTATTGTAAACGTGTTACCTAAAAAATAATAGTAAAAAATAAATAATGGGCCAGAGATATAGTACAAGTAGGTCAAGTGCTTGCCTTGTATACAATCAACTCTGATTTGATTGCTAGCAACACACATGGTCCTCCAGCATTGCCAAAAGTGATCCCTAAATATTACAGGTATGGCCCTAAACCCACCCCTGCCAAAAAAAAAAAAGCTATGTGTGGATTAGTAAACAGTATATTTTTACCTCTTTGTAAATGTTGATGCTGTTGTAACCAAAATAAAATAAAATTATGATACTAGTAATGTAATAAATAAAGCATATTTAATTTTGGGGGGTTGAGGTCAAACCCAGCTGTGCTTACTACTGACCCAGCACTCAGGGATCCTCTCTATTGGGTTCAGGAGACCATATGAAAGCCAAGGATTGATCCGGCTCAACTGCATGCAAAGCAAACACCCTATTCACTGCACTACTATTTTAGCTCAAATATAACTAAATTAAAAAAAAATTTTGTCTTCACTATGAGCAAAGTCTACCATAAATAGTTCTTCTTCTTCCTGGTCTTGCAATAAAGATGCATAGAGCAGAGTCACTACCAAACAAGCCATAAGGATTTGTTGATGAGAAACAATCTCTCATTGTTGGTCACTGCTAGGAATCTAGGTATTGTTTATTATGCACCATAACCTAAGTTTTAGCTAAGTTACTTATTAACCAAAGGTAATCAAGTGGTATCAAGATTGCTACAGTTTTCTCTTTTTTTTTGTAATATAAATCTTTATTTAAGCACCACGATTATTAGCATATTTGTAGTTGAGTTTCAGTTATAAACAGAATACCCCCCTTCACCAGTGCAACATTCCCACCACCAATGCCTCCCCACCCCTGCCTGTATTCACAACAAGCATTCTACTTATCTCATTCTTTACCATTGTAATGTTAGTTCTTAGTGTAGTTATTTCCCTAACAGAGTTCACCACTCTTTGTGGTGAGATTCAAATTGTGAGCTGGTCCTTGGAGCCATTCCAGTCCTTGAGTCTATCATCTCTTTAATAAAGACATTATTACAGTAATGTCTTTAATTTAAGAACACAAGAACACAATACAAAAATCCCTTCCTCACACCTATATTTATTGCAGTACTATTCACAATAGCCAGGCTCTGGAAACAACCAAGAACTCCTTCAACAGATGAATGGCTAAAGAAACTATGGTACATATACACAATGGAATATTATACAGTCATCAGGAGAGATGAAGTCATGAAATTTTCTTATACATGGATGTACATGCAATCTATCATGCTGAGTGAAATAAGTCAGAGGGAGAGAGAGACACAGAATAGTCTCACTCATCTATGGGTTTTAAGAAAAATAAAAGTCATTTTTGCAACAATCCTCAGAGACAATGAGAGGAGGGCTGGAACTTCCAGCTCATTTCATGAAGCTCACCACAAAGAGTGGTGAGTGCAGTTATAGAAATAACTACACAGAGAACTACCAGCATTATGTGAATAAATGAGGGAACTGGAAAGCCTGTCTGTCTAGAGTACAGATGGGCTGGGGTGGGATGGAGGGAGATTTGGGACATTGGTGGTGGGAATGTTGCACTGGTGAAGGGGGTGTTCTTTACATGACTGAAACCTAATCACGATCATATATGTAATCAAGATGTTTAAATAAAGAAAAAGAGTTAAAAAAAAAAGAAGTGGACCAAAGTTTTTGGTTTAAAGTCTGGTATCATGATATAAGTTTTAAAAAAACCATAGATGAGTGAGATTATTCTGTGTCTATCTCTCTCCCTCTGAATTATTTCACTCAACATAATGGATTCTATGTACATGCATGTATATTAACATTTCATGACTTCATCTCTCCTGACAGCTGCATAATATTCCATTGTGTATATGTACCACAGTTTTTTTAGCCATTCATCTGTTGAATGGCATCTTTGTTGTTTCCAGAGTCTGGCTATTGTAAATAGCACTGCAATAAATATAGGTGTGAAGAAGGGATTTTTGAATTTTATTTTTGTGTTCCTAGGGTATATCCCTAGGAGTAGTATAGCTGGATCATATGGGAGTTCAATTTCCAGTTTTTTTAGGAATCTCCATATTGTTTTCCATAAAGGCTGGACTAGATGGCATTCCTACCAGCAATGAGTAAGAGTTCCTTTCTCTGCACATCCCCACCAGCACTGATTGTTCTTGTTCTTCGTGATATGTGCCAGTCTCTGTGGTGTGAGATAATAACTCGTCATTGTTTAGATTTGCATCTCCCTGATGATTAGTGATGTGAGCATTTTTTCATGTGTCTTTTGGCCATTTGTATTTTTTCTTTGAGGAATTGTCTTTTTATTTATTCTCCCCATTTTTTGATAAGGTTGTATTTTTTTCTTATTAAGTTCTGTCAATGTCTTATATATTTTGGAATTTAGCCCCTTGTCTGATGGGTATAGGGTGAATAGTTTCTCCCATTCTGTAGGTGGCTTTTGTATCTTAGGCACTATATTCAGTGGAGTAGAACTGAGTAATCAGAAAATATTCCCCAGACATACAATCACTCCTAATCTTTGACAAAGGAGCAAGAAATCCAAAATGGAGCAAGGAAAGCCTCTTCAGCAAGTGGTGTTGGCACAACTGGTTAGCCACTTGCAAAAAAAGCAAACTCATACCCCCATCTAACACCAGGCACAAAGATCAAATCCAAATAAAGACCTTGATATCAGGCCTGAAACCATAAGGTATATAGAACACCAGGCACAAAGATCAAATCCAAATAAAGACCTTGATATCAGGCCTGAAACCATAAGGTATATAGAACAACATGTAGATAAAATACTATATGACATTGAGACTAAAGGCATCTTCAAGGTGGAAAGAGCACTCTCCAAACAAGTGGAAGCAGAGACAAACATATGGGACTATATTAAGAAGAGAAGCTTCTACAATTTCCCATTCTTCATAGTTCAACATTTTGTTGTTGTTGGGGGGGCACAACCAGCTGTCTTTAGAGCCTACTCATGGTTCTGCACTCAGTGACCACTTCTGAATTGAACCTGTGTGAGGCAAGTGATCTACCTACTGTACTATCTCTCTTTCCCCTTAAACAACTTAAACTTAATCAATTTTTTAAAGATTAAGAATACAGTATTCGGGCCTGGAGAGATAGCACAGCGGCGTTTGCCTTGCAAGCAGCCAATCCAGGACCAAAGGTGGTTGGTTCGAATCCCAGTGTCCCATGTGGTCCCCCGTGCCTGCCGGGAGCTATTTCTGAGCAAACAGCCAGGAGTAACCCCTGAGCAATGCCGGGTGTGGCCCAAAAACCAAAAACCAAAAATAATAATAATAATAATAATAATAATAATAATAATACAGTGTTCATTTGACAAGATCCTGAGATTGATTGCTAATCATATATATGATAGAAAGAATATCCAAAAAGATGAATGAAGCCCTGGACTATATCTAGTGAGGTGTCATTTATCTGGAAGAAATAGAAGGTCCTCCTCCCCATTGCAGAATAAGGAAAATGGTTGTTTTTATGTAAACAAAAAACAAATTTATATGCTGACCAAAAAAATATAAAGTAAAAGCATAAAGCAGTTGCCAAAATAAATATTAGACTTTAGCCATATTTATAGGAATGCGATACTCCAAACACAGTTTCAAGTATCTTCTCAAATGTGATATTTTATTAACTTTTTTTTTGGATTTTAGAATCCAAATTGAAATAACTTTGATTTTATTGTCTCAAAAAATGGAAACCAACGATGTATATGTCACATGTAAGCCTTGAAGGAGAGAAGAAAAAAGAAATTCAAGGAGAGGCAAGGCAAGAAAAAAAAATAGGAGTCCACCAATGCATGGGAAATCAAATACTTGAACTTCACTATTTCAAAACCTTTCTTTGGGACTAGCTTTAGAATTACTATGGATAACTATGAAATAGGTAGGAAGGTGGTTAGGACAAACAGATCCCTTCAAAATCAAACAGGCTCCTTCAGATATGTTAAGGAGAAAAATCTATGCATTAGTACATACATACGCACACAAAAAGCTTGGTCTAAATCAGTTTTTCTCAAGTGGGGTCATATGGCACCCTGTGGGTCCCCAGGATATTAGAAAGAGGGCACAGGTGAAAATCACAGAAATGGAGAGAGAGAAGGAAACAGCATGAGACCCCGGGACCTACCAGTAGGACAGGAGGGCCACAGATAAGCAACAAGATCAGAAGGGGGTCACAGTGAGAGATAGTTAAGAAGCACTGGCCTAAATGGTGGTCAAGTCTCTCTTAAACGAGAAAGAATCAAAACCAATTTATCCAGCATAGGACCAGATTAGGCCAGAGGAAAACCTTGGGGAGGCTATTAATAACTCACAATTTTGCAGTTCATATTGGAAAAAGAATTCACTTACCAAGGAGAAAGTGTAAAAAATTATATTATTTAAGCTGACTCTATTCCCTCTGAGGGGAAACCCCCTTGCTCCCTCAGAAGTGGGGAAGCCGGTGTGCACTTAATCTTAGAAATTAGTTGATTGGTCATAGGTGGGTTTTCTTTCTCACATCAGCAAAAGAAAGACACGTCTTTGGCGAAGTTTCTATTTTAAACCTGCCATTTCCATTTTTCATTTCTCTGGGACAGACGGGAAAAATGGCTTGTGGGGCTATAACCAATCCCAACTGGTTAAAAAAAAAAAAGGCAGATGGCCAACATAAATATTATAGCATAGAGCCGAACCAGAAGAGAGCTGAGAAGAAAAGATCAGTCCCTCCACAAACGTTCTCTCAAAATAGAAGGTCATGCCAAGGAAAGCCACAGATGCAACCCCACAAGCCCAGTGAGAGCTTTAATCAGGAAAACCTGGCCTCAGACACGCACATGTATCCAGCTTCCTACCCGCCTCTCTGTGTGCCATTTTCTACAAGTTAGAAGACAGACAGTTCATTCATGGCCAGATGAAAAAGCAATACACACTTGACATGGCAGCACTGTAGGATTCATGTTTCTACAGCTTTCTTCCTCTTCCTCTCATAAATCTCATTCTATATAAGTCTCTCAGGGCCATCTCACTTGATCTTATTGTTTCAATTAATATCTTCAGGCTGACCACCTCTAAATCTAAATTTGTGGATCAGACCTGCCAAAAGAATTGAAAACCCTTCTACCCAGTTGTTAGTCAAACATTTCTTTGTGGCTCTTCTGCTGAGACCCCAAATTCAGAATGTCCCCAGACCCCATATTATCCTCCTGCTGTATTCATCTGTCTTAAAGAATGATAGAAACACCTAGTTCATAAATATGGGAATCATTTTCTGGGTTTACTCTCTTTCCCATCATCCCTTCCTTTGTGTTCAGCCTTCCTATGCCCCCACTTCCCAGGTTCAGTTCATTTCATCTCTATGCACAAATCATCATCTTGATTGGCCCTACTCAGTTCAATCACTATTCCCTTACAGAAGGTGACTGCAACATTCTCCTAAAGCACTCATGATTCTTGTCTTACCACCCTAAAAGGTATTTTCCACACAACATTCAGAATAACCTCTCTAAAATAATGTAAAAGTGATCCTATTACTTCCTTTTTAAAAATGCTTCAAATATTCATTTAGCCATCAGGATAAAGTTCAAAATCACTACAGTGGAATATGGCCCTGGAATTCTGGCCTATGCTATTTCACTAGACATTTTCCTAGTGTCTGTCTGTTTTTCTGTTTGTCTGTCTCCTTACCTTCTCTTTTCCCACTCTACACACATCATTTCACACTTTGTTCAACATAAGTAACTAAATTAACTTTCTTTTTATATCTGAAGCATTGTTCCTTTTGTCTGGAAAAGCCTATCTCTTTGCTGCCACTTCCAACCTTTACCTTTTCTTTTCCTTTCAGTTTTTAAGCATACCTAGTAGTGCTTGAGGCTTAATCTAGGCTCTGTGTCTCCAGCCCCTGGTGGGGCTTCAGAGATAATATATGGTACCAGGGATCAAACCCAGGTTGACTGCATGTAAAAAGTAGACACCTTACCTTTTATATAATTTATCCAGCCCCCAACTTTTACCTTTTACTCAGCCTTCAGGATAAGTAGGCAGGCATAGTCAGGGGCCCACAATGAGTCCTTTGTCTTCTGCAGACTGACCTCTACTGCCTTGATTCAAGGTAAACATTCAACCTATGTCCAGGCTAGAATATGACTTAAGCAGTAAGGGAAAGAAAGTATATAAAACTAATAAAGAAGGCATGAAATATTTTTTCAAACCTCAAGATAGCTAGTAATTTTATGAGAAAAAATTTCAATGTTTATCTTAAATCAAGGAAACTTCCAGATATAAAATTGACTAACACATATAAAGTTACACAAAAATAAAATTTGAAAATAAACTCAAAAGCAAAGGAAGAAGTAACAAAGAAAAAATATAATAAGGCACTTGATCAAATAAAATTTCTAATTTGGGGTTGCTTAAAAACATCTTAAAAATAACAAAAAACACCCTAAGGAAACAAATAACTGCCAAGTGTTGCTATCCTTTATTACTAAAAAGTAAAAAAGGGAAAAATTGCCACTTTGAAAAAAGAAAAGCATGGACTGGAGTAATAGTACAGCAGATAGAGAGTTTTCCTTGCATATGGCCAGCCCGGCCTCCATCCCCAGCATCACATATGGATCCCCAAGCCCACCAAGAGTGATTCTTACTATGATTCAGGATAACTCTTGAGCACCAATAGGTGTGGCCAGAAAAAAGAAAAAGAAAAAGAAGCTATCAAATTAGGAAAAGGAGTTCTAATAACAGAATGTTTTAAAATTATATAAATTAAAATTAATTTGAAAATCTTAATTGTACTTTTCTGAGAAAAAATATCATCTCAAGTAAAGGAGAAAGGCTAAGTAGGCACTGCCCGTAGGGGGGAAAATATGTTATGTATATTAAGAATTTCTTTTTTTATTGTCTTGTTTTGTTTTTGTTTGGAAGCACCCAGTGATGTTCAGGGGTTACTTCTGGTAGTGCTCATTGGATCAGATGGGATGCCAGAGATCAAACTCAGGCAGGCTGCATGCAAGTAAATGTTTCACCTGTTGTACTATTGCTCTGATCCCTCAAGAGATTATTTCCTTAAAGTTTTATAAGTTTTATTGATAAGTTTTTTCAAACTTTCATGAAACAGATATCATAGAATATAAAAGTTAGAAAGATACTCAACTCAGTTTTTAGAATTAGCTTCGACCCAATCTTGACCAACTAGACTCTGGAACCTCTATTTCTGAATGACTCTTGTAAGGACTGTCCTTTGCTTTCCACTATTTTCACTCAGTATATCATTGGTTCACAGGTTTCTCTAGTCTCAGATAGACACTTACTCTTAACAGTTAACTCTTTTTTTTTTTTTTTTTTTTTTGGTTTTTGGTTTTTGGTTTTTGGTTTTTGGGTCAGACCCGGCGGTGCTCAGGGGTTACTTCTGGCTGTCTGCTCAGAAATAGCTCCTGGCAGGCACGGAGGACCATCTGGGACACCAATCCAGGATTGGTCCTGGATCAGCTGCTTGCAAGGCAAACGCCGCTGTGCTATCTCTCCGGGCCCAACAGTTAACAGTTGAAATATATACTCACTTTCATGTTAAGGCTTAATATGCTCTTAAATAACTTAGAGACAAGTTTGGGACATGGAAGGAAAAAAATAAAGCCCCTCACATTAGCCTCAACCCTTTTATCAAAATACTATAGAAATTTTACTCTTATGTACATAATTCACTGAAATGCATACATATTTTATATATTTACAGAAATGCATACCAAGAAACACAGAGAGGAAAATTCAGGGCAATACTATTTATTCTTTCCAAAATTTGTGAGTCCACTTATGGCAGACAGAGCTAGAACTCTAATGAATTAAGTGAAATATTCACCTAAGGAATAAAATTAGAGATGCAAAAATTTTTTGTAAATAATATCTTAATGCATATGCATGATATCCCATAAGTAACAATGATCAAACCACAGTGCCTAAAGGGAAAAAGGAAATAAAGAGAGAGAAAAGAAAAATGTTTGCCAGAGAAACAGGTTGAGGAGATAGGAGAGAAACTGGGGACATTGGTGGAAAATGTGCACTGGTGAACAGAATGGTAATGGAACATTGTCTAACTGAAACTCAATCATAAACAATTTTTAACTGTGTAGCCCATGGAGATTCAATTAAAATATTAAATAAAAATATCCTAATGTTAAATTTTTCAACAATAACCCCAATGGTTAACAAAATGTCTATTTTTTTAAATAAAGGCAGATAAGTAGTACTGATTTTTTTCATTTGCCTCCAGCTCCAACATGATTCAATACTAACCTGGTAGAAGTATGAATAAAAGTCACCAGATGCTATATACACATAGAATGAAAAAAGTACCATAGAAAACTCTCACAGATCTCATGCTAAGTAAAATAAACAAGATAACAAGGTATGTATTCTGATTATTCAAAACTGAAAAATTCAATTTCAGAAATAGGCAAAAATAATCTAGAATATTAAAAGTCAGCATAGTGGTTTTTCTGGAAGCAAAAAGTTCTGTGAATGTAGGAATATTCTATTTTTTTTAAAATATGGAACGCTTCATGAATTTGCATGTCATCCTTGCGCAGGGGCCATGCTAATCTTCTCTGTATCGTTCCAATTTTAGTATATGTGCTGCCGAAGCGAGCACAAATATTCTATATTTTTGTATGTTACAACCATCTTATACTTTGGAGGTCTGTACCTTATTGGTCTATTGATATTTTATTTATGTGATTTTTCATGTTTTCTATACTTTAATTTTTTTTAATTTGAGATGTCTTCTTAAAAACTAAAATTTATAGAAACTCCTAGACTTGAAATAAATTCCTTGGAATAAAAGAAAAGCAATTAGACCAACAAGAGATGACTTCTAAGACACTATTTATAGTTTTTAGTCCTTGACTCTAACCTAAAGAACAAAATAAGCAAAATGTATTATTCATTAATATTCATGGCTAGCACCCAACCAACACAATACCAGGTGTTTTATAGGGCTGTTGGGAATTAGCCCTCCATTGGGCTTGAGTCACTAATATGAATTATAATGGTTGCTTACTGCAGAGAAGACTCCAATTTCTCTGGAGCTAAGACAGAATAAACTAGATTTTATTCAAATTCCAAAAGTGCCTTACATCTAATAACTAGATCATGATGCAACAGATACGGTAAAAAAAAATTTAAGAAGATATCCAGGTGTTGTCTCTTTTCATGTGAACAACCAGGAGACTGGCAGCCACTGTCTGTCTCACCAATACCACTACAAGGCTCTTGGCATGACCAACACACAGAGTTATGGCTTCACTTAGAGCCAACCACAAAAGCCCTGGATTGAATGGAGACATAGGAGCCAGTGTAAAGCTATTTCAAAACACGAGCTGGTACCAAACATGGAAAATTTGGGCCTTAATAGAGTGTCTGGCTTCTACTGGTGCCCAGCCTCACTACCAAGCTTGTAAAGGCTCATCAGAAAAAAAAATTGGCTGCATTAAATGTTAATGGTCCATGAGAAAGAAAGGACCATGAGCAAAGAGAAAATAATTTTTTCTCAGGGCTTCCACCAATTTCTTTGAAAAAAAAATGTCATCACTCAGACACCCCTTTTCTTAAATTAGGCATAGGGCCTGAGGCCCACTGACCTCCATCTTACAAAACAAATATGGATTTCAACATGGATAAATTTTGAAGATAACTGAGTAAAGCAAGCCAGAACACTGGGATGAATACTTTGTTTCCATTTATATGAGATTCCTAAATTAGTCAGATTTATAATGTATGATTTTATAGATTAGTAAAATTCTAAATTCAAAATCATAAAGAATGATCAGTGTTTCCAGGGCTGGGTGGGTTTGGAGTATAGGAAAGATGAGTAATTATCATTTAACAGGTACAGAGCTTCAACTTGAGGAGATAAAGTTCTAGAGATGAATGATGGCAATGATTAACCAACATTGTAAATGCCAATAATCGGCATGCTAAAATTATTTTTTAAAACTATTATATTTATCTACCACAATTTTTCAAATTTTCTAGAGAAATAAATTCTCAATCATATTTCCTATGCTGTGAGATCATCATGCTCCCCATCACTTTGGCACCTGGACTAGAACCTGATCTCACTCTATCAGTAAATCGAGAACATGCAGATCTAGTCACACCTTTCTTTTACATTCTGCCCCCAACACATCTTCTCATGTCCCTATCAGGGAGGTACACTGAGCAACAAAATTATATTAAACTCAAACATAACAGAAATCATTGGAGAGGTGAGCCTGAACAAAATAGCAGCCAAAAGAAAGAAGGCCTCTAAATCTAGATGATCCATTCCAGGGTTGCCCAAGCAGGGGTCATATGACTCTTTGTAGGTCCCCAGAATTTTACAAGTGAAAATTCACAAGTGAAAATTGAGTTAATGAGGGGCCTCCACAAGACTATAGTCTCACTCATAGACCATAGAGACCTTAGGAAGGTTAGAAGGAGGCTATGAGTGGAAAAAGGGTGACGAACACTGATCCTCCATTGTAAGTTTTCCTCATTAACCCTAATTCAGAATTTCTTTCCTCACCTTTTTCTTCACTACCTATTTCATTCCCAAACCTAGATTCAGGTCTCCTTTTCAAAAAAAAATCAATTCTTAGAAACAGAGTTAAAAATTCAATCCTCTAGAGGTATAAAGCAAAAGATTAATTTCGAAGTCTAGCAGGAGTATCAACTTACAGATTTTATCTGCAAACATGGTCTTGGGTGAAGTCTGAATGAGATTTCAGAGAATAAATAAGAAAAGTGAGGGATAGGGCAGAACCTGCAAGCAGGTTTGCAAAGACCCTTAAGGAATATTGAATAGACATCAGTTTCTATCAATTATAGGCAATCTGAGCTGCTCTAACTGCAAAGATTTATTTTTATTAGGGTCTACTTATGGAACTATGAGTGTGTAGATAAGAAATTGCCTAGGAAAGTGAAGATAATAGCCTACTTTTCAGAAGTTACTACATTAATATATTATCCTACTTAATCTTTTCTTATAAGAGAAAATATTGTTCAGATATAACAAATAAGGAAAATGAGACTTTAAAAATGAAAGCAATTTTTTAATTTTAATAAACATAATCTGGAAAAGTTTCTTCATTTTGCTTGGTTTTTATTTTCTTTCCCACATTTTCCCTCCTCTCTGTTTACATCCCCTTCCTTTGAGCCAGAATTCTATGTATGCATTAGCATACAGAAGAACACAGAGAGTACTGAGTCAAGAGGGTAGCCTGTAGTCATAGAACCCCTACTTTGAATTCACCATTCATTAATTGAAAAACTTATATATGCATGTCTATCGCCAACATCAAATTATATGTCCTGGTGTAATTTTAAACATGTGAGATAGACCATGTGTGAGACTCTAAGATAACAAGATCAATTGTCTTTAGAACAAAACCCTTTAAAAAGATGTCTTGAAATAAAAATCTAAGGCACTATGAACTTGTTCTGGCTGGTTAGATCTGCCTCAAAGAAACAATTTTCATACACCAGGCCATAGCTACCCCAATGTTTACAATTTGGTAACCATCATATTTCAAACACTGCAAGGGAAAGGAAATACAAAACATGAATAAAATTCAATCCTTATCCCCAGTAGTTCACAGCCTAATAAGTAAATGAGCAATACTATAAGTTGCAATACAAAGCTTGGCAAAATGCCCAGGACCAAAGGGAAGAAAACAGGTGTGGCCATATGAACAAGACAGACCAAGGAACAAAGATGAAGAAAACATCCAAATAGAAGAGAATGTGCAAGGACTCAATGGTTAGCATGAATATGTCTGTCTCAGGTGGTCAAAAATGGTTCACATCTGCCAAACAGATGTAGGTTATACTGCAGACAGCACTGGTCAGGTGGGAAGAGAAGCTTGGGGAGCCTTGTAAGGTTCCAAAGAGGTTGCATTTTATCATCTAGGCAACAAGATGTTATTTTCCCCATGGTAATAAGATGAAGCATCCATATCACAAAGATGACTTGGGTCTTATTCTCACCCCACAAATGCACCAGCAATATAATGTAGCACCATTTCTTTTTACAAAGGCATACTGAAAAGGGGGAAATTTTGTGTATAGAAACAAGCTCTTATCTACTAGGATAAGAACTCATATACTTTACAATACAGAGGCACCTCTCACCCTGAACATATGTCATGCAATCCAACTTAGACTCCATGTGATTAGACAGCGACCATCCAATCCTGAACCTTAGATCTATGACATAAAACCAACACAGTTCTCCTCAATAGTACCAGGAACCAAACTCCACCTGGAAAATTCTTAATACAGCTCTGAGATCAACATGAGCCAGTTTTAGTATGACATCCTGACAATGAAGAAATGGCAACAACTTGATCTAAAAGCAGGGTCTTATCTCATCACCTAACGATAAGATGAAATCAGAAGACACATCATCCTTTATCTGTGCAAAAACGAAGATTGTTAACTACAGAAGACTGACTTTGACTACCATGATTGGGCAGAACTATCGTGGGAGCAATAAGAAAAATCCTAGCCTAGGCTTTGACCTATGATCTGTACAACAACCAAGATCTCTAATTCCAGAGGTTGACTGAAAAAACTGCAATTGAGCAGAACTTCTGGAAACATAATAAAATACTGTATCCTAGGCTTTGTCCTAGGATCGGTGCAAAAACCAAGACCACCAACTACAGAAGACTGATTAAAAAAACAGTGATGGAACAGAACTTTCAGAACCGTAAAGAAAGACTCTATCATAGGCTTCATCCTATGACCTGTGCAAATACCAAGATCTCTAGTTACAGAGGACTGATTTTATCATCCACAACTGAGCAGAAAGTTTCCTGGCACTAAAAGACCTAGGGGAGTGAAAAAGAGCATGTACGAAGCCTGTAGTTATTCCCATGACCGTACACTTCAAGGGTGGAGAAACCCTGTATCTCTTAGCCAAGGGAATTCCCTTTCTAATCTCCCCAATATTTACTGTGCCTATGCAAAAAAAAAAAAAGCACAATTTTTTCTTTCTTTATTTCAGGCTCATAGTTATTGTTTGGTTGTTGTCTTTATTACTGTGGTGCTTTTCTGCTTGATTTTTTTGTCATTGTAATTTTGGGGGTTTTGTTTGTTTGTTTGTTTTAGTTTGTTTTTTCCCTTTGTTTCTTTTTTTTTGTATTTTTTGTCTTTTTGTTATGTTTTCTTCCTGTTTTCCTTTCTTCTCTTAAACTGATATTTATAACCTCTAGATCAAGGGTCTCAAACTTGGGCCCGCAGGCCGCAAATGACCCTCTGTGCAACATTTTGTGGCCCTGCCCTAGAGGAATCTTTTTTGTTTTGTTTTGTTTTAGTTGTTTGGGTCACACGCCCGCAATGTTCAAGGCTTACTACTGACTTTGCACTCAAGGATCACCCCGACTTTACCTTCTGTGGCCCCAGGTAAATTGAGTTTGAGACCCCTGCTCTAGATGGACTCCTCCCAGTTTTTGGTTTGTTTGGTTTTTGTATTTTGGGGTTATTTTTTTCCTTTTTTTCTTTTATATTTTTTTCTTCAAACAGAACCACATAAATTATCTTGTTCTGCCTCATAAATTGAGGGGAAAAAATGGATGGTACCAAGACCAAACAATCATATGAACATTGAGTAGAAATTTAAAAAATTATCAGACTTAAACACAAAATCCAAAACCAACAATACCCAATCTAAAACAAGCTAGACAAGAGGGGACCACTTATACTAGCAGCCCTGGGGGCAAAGGAAGGGGATATGGGATGCATGCTGGGAACAGGAGTGGAGGGAGGACAACACTGGTGATGGGAATGCCCCTGATTCAATGTCACTATATACCTAAAATATTACTGTGAAAGATTTGTAACTAACTTTTGTTACAATAAAAATTATTTAAAAATAAAGATGACTTAGGTCTTTACATAGAAAGTCAACTAGAAGAAAATGAAAATACAAGCCAGTGAAACTCCTGCAGTTCTTTCAGGGGGGAGAAATCATAGTCATGTGATTTTGTCCAGGAGTTGGTCAGAGTTTAATAAAGAAGGGGATGTAAAAAAAAAAAAGATAGTATTTAAAACTCTTTCAATGTATTGGGCCTATAGTTCCAAACAGTGAAGCAACTGTGCAGCTAAGGAAGAAGAGGCACACTATCACCAGACAAAAGACAGAAGAGCACATAATGAACTTTTTGATTAACCAAATCTTTATGAACATCAAAATTAGGGAGCCCATGAAAACAACCTGTAATTGCTGTCATCTGCTCCCTCATATAGCTTTGTCTCCCCTCTACTCACAAAGCAAGATTTCTAATTATTATTTTTAATAAATAAAACTATTGTTTTATTCTATCACAATTTAGGTAACAGGTTACAATATACTAAAGTTAATGGTAATAACTAACTGCACTCCAGCACCACCAAGGCAAACACCCTAGCCACCGTGCTATTGCTCTGGCCCCTAAAACTTCACTTTTTTTTTTCCATATGTTATACTAACAGCTTGATGAAAGAATATGACTATACATTTAACATGAGATTTTGAATCTAGGGGGAGGATTTTATTACACATATATTATGTTGAAAGTACCTCTTGACCTAGACAGGAGAGAACTTGATTATCTTTGGTGAATGGTGAACCCATTTTCTCTCATTGGAGAGAAAGCATTAGATCTATTCTAGATTATTTTCCCCTATAATTGCAAACATTGGTGAAGGGCCAGAGAGATAGTACAGAGATTTAGTCTGCCACCAGGAATAATTCTTGAGCATAGCTATGTACAACTTTAAAAAAATAAAAATTTGGATCAGAGCTCTGACTACAAGGAAGAACCCTAAAAGATTAGAATTTTGGAGTTCTATTACTAAGCACATTTTGTCTTGAATAAAAACTTGGGGATTTCATTTTAAGTCATTGATTATGAAACCTTTCTCTCAGTCTATACATGTCACCTCTTAGAATTTAAATAGCAAAATTTGAATAGCAAAATTGTCAAAATATATAATTTGACTTTTTTAAGTTCAAAACAGTTAGAATTTTTTTACTTGTATGTCTTCACACAGATTTTTTTGAGATAATTTTGTTTTCTTTTTGGATTTTGGGCCACATTCAGAGGTGCTATTGGGTACTCCTGGCTCAGCATTCAGGAATCACACTTGGATGGCTGGATCCCTTGTGGGGTGCTAGGCATAGAATCTGGGTTATCTATGTGAAAGGTCAAAGCCCTGTCCAGTGTGCTATCTCTCCAGCCCCAGTCCAAGATAGTTTTCAAAGCCTCTTAATTTTCTGGTGTTGTTTCCTATGAATGCTTCCATTCTGTAGGACCTTCACTGCCAATCTAATCCACCAGGGACTTCTTAGCTGCAAATCTTTGCTCCAAAGTTGGGACGAATGCCCTGCCCATAGTAATCTAACCAAGTAATTTGAATGAATTTAAATCAAATCTTGATAGCAGGAGATAGCTTTTTTATCTAGATGTAAACTAAAGTTTAGGTTAGAAGTTATTTTCAAAGAAAATTTTGGAGACTTTTCATTCTGTGTAAATATCCGCATACATGTGCATTGTAAACTTCAGTGTGTATTCTTCTGTTTGTATTTGTAGAACTGATTCTCCTTTAAAAGAAGCTGCACCATTGATTTTGTAAGGTTCCCTTCACATGTAACCCTATAAATATTTGTACATAAAACACTAAAATTTGTAGTAATAGAATAAATTTCATAATATCTGCTGAGATACCAAAAAGCTCATTTTAAGTAGCTTGGTTAAAGAGTAAAAATGATGCCTCTTAGTTTTTAAAGAAGGATGCACTTTAACAAACAGCTCCATGGGCAATTCAAACAAATCCATGAAGACCAGTACCATTCGATTATGCTTTGTAGAAACCATTCAAAAGCAGATGGGCTCCTGATCTCACTCCTGAAGGTTGAAGCTCATGTTATGGCCAATTTCGAGATGAGCAGGGCTGCTCCATGAGAATTTTCAGACAGATCTGTAAAGTGGCAGGTTCCATATGTACCACTAACTAGCAAAAAAAAAAAATTTTTTTTCATGAGTACAAAATGTTTAAGAATCCCTGACACTCCATATGGTCCCTGAGAACAAAAAGAGAGAGAGAGGAAGGAAGGAAGGAAGGAAGGAAGGAAGGAAGGAAGGAAGGAAGGAAGGAAGGAAGGAAGGAAGGAAGGAAGGAAGGAAGGAAGGAAGGAAGGAAGGAAGGAAGGAAGGAAGGAAGGAAGGAAGGAAGGAAGGAAGGAAGGAAAGAAAGAAAGAAAGAAAGAAAGAAAGAAAGAAAGAAGAAAGAAAGAAAGAAAGAAAGAAAGAAAGAAAGAAAGAAAGAAAAGAAAGAAAGAAAGAAAGAAAGAAAGAAAGAAAGAAAGAAAGAAAGAAAGAAAGAAAGAAAGAAAGAAAGAAAGAAAGAAAGAAAGAAAGAAAGAAGAAAGAAAGAAAGAGAAAGAAAGAAAGAAAGAAAGAAAGAAAGAAAGAAAGAAAGAAAGAAAGAAAGAAAGAAAGAAAGAAAGAAAGAAAGAAAGAAAGAAAGAAAGAAAGAAAGAAAGAAAGAAAGAAAGAAGAAAGAAAGAGAGAGAGAGAGAGAGAGAGAAAGAGAAGAGAAGAAAGAAAGAAAGAAAGAAAGAAAGAAAGAAAGAAAGGAAAGAAAGAAAGAAAGAAAGAAAGAAAGAAAGAAAGAAAGAAAGAAAGAAAGAAAGAAAGAAAGAAAGAAAGAAAAGAAAGAAAGAAAGGGAAGGAAGGAAGGAAGGAAGGAAGGAAGGAAGGAAGGAAGGAAGGAAGGAAGGAAGGAAGGAAGGAAGGAAGGAAGGAAGGAAGGAAGGAAGGAAGGAAGGAAGGAGAGGGGAGGGAATGAGAGGAGAGAGATGGGAGGGGAGGGGAGAGGAAGGGAGGTGAGGAGAGGAGATGGAAGGGGAGGGGAGAAGAGGAAAAGAAAAAAAGAAAAGGAAGAGACAAGTGAAAATAATGCTTCCAAATGTTACTAGCAGTTCTCTCTTGAGTGTGTGGGTCTCTGTCTTGTTGTCTGTATCTGTCTGTCTTGTTCTCTTCAATCTCTTCCCTCCAGGTACTGCTATAACAAAGGTGA
The DNA here is from genome assembly GCF_024139225.1 of Suncus etruscus. Taxonomy (NCBI): domain Eukaryota; kingdom Metazoa; phylum Chordata; class Mammalia; order Eulipotyphla; family Soricidae; genus Suncus; species Suncus etruscus. The sequence continues at coordinate 127,148,802 of NC_064849.1, forward strand.
AAATAAGAAAAGTAACTTTTGGGGAAAGAGGTGAGTACTGAGGAGAGAATCACATTAAAAGCTCAGCTCTAACTTCTCTTATTTATCTGCACACTCACTTCTCTTACTGAGCTAGAATAACTGCATTGCCTATGCCCAATCCTGTATGTAACCCCAAACACTAATTTGCACTAACATGGAATAGTTCTAAATTACATCAGAGTTGGCCTCTTGGCTTGAACACACTTTCAGCCTGGAATTTATTCAGGACCTTGAACACTCAGAACCCCATCCTGATGACCAAGCTCTGAAAAGGCATCTGATTCTTGCCGACTGGAAAAGTGTTTTACTGCTCTCCTATATAAACACTCAGCCAGTGTTTGTAGGGCCAATGCCCCTCTCCTTACTACATCAAGCATGAGAGTGTGAACACGTTTCACCCAGTTTCTCCACGGGCAATTGATTAAGCACCCAAATTAGTTACCTGCCAGGATCTAGTAGCCTCAGTTAATGAGGTTGCCCCTGAGAGAGAGAGAGAGAGAGAGAGAGAGAGAGAGAGAGAGAGAGAGAGAGAGAGAGAGAGAGAGAGAGAGAGAGAGCAGGCAAAAGCACTGTAAAATCAGTTTGCAGAAAGTTGCCCTGGTATCAGAGCTAGTGTGTATAATCTCTCCTGGCTGAGCTATTGGGCTTAGCTCACTGATGATTTTATAGCCTCAATGCCATGCTCTGATTGCAAGAATATAAGTTGCCAAATGATCTTAAACCACAGCACAGACAGGCCCAGAAAGAACTATTTTAAGCAAATGCTCCTGTAAGTACAAGGGTTCTTTTCTGTCAAGACTCCTCCTAACACCTGTTGCTCATTCATCCTGTCACCAGCCTATCTCCTCCTTGACAGTGACATGGCCAAGACAAACCATGGCCACCTGGCAGAGTCCGGAGAAGTGACCCTGTGAACAGCAACCAAGGCAACACATTCTCTGCAAAGCCTGGCATGGAGCTGAGAGCATACCTGGCAAGTGAAATTTTAAATGTTCTCTAGATGTCTAGGGGTCGAAAACACATCTTCTTACCTTTGATTTTGACATAGAAGTCACCATCAAGTAGGAGAGGATGACAGCATATTGGTCCAAACTGACCCACCCCTCCATTCCTAAAACTCTTTACCTCACCCGCAAAGGATGGTTGCCTAACCAACCTTTGGATCTTTTTGGTGATAAAAAAAAGTTCATGGCGTCATGAAAAAGCTCATTATACTTGGAGACAGCATTTTTTTCTTGCTTTTGTTTGCAGAAACCTTAATACTAGTACACTAACTTTGAGCAGATAATTTGGGAAATGGCCCAGTAACAGGATAGAGGTCTCTTGGTCTTTTCTTTTTTAATTTTTTTTATTTAAACACCTTGATTACATACATGATTGTGTTTGGGTTTCAGTCATGTAAAGAACACCACCCATCACCAGTGCAACATTCCCATCACCAATGTCCCAAGTCTCCCTCCTCCCCACCCGACCCCCGCCTGTACTCTAAACAGGCTCTCCATTTCCCTCATACATTCTCATTATTAGGAAAGTTCAAAATGTAGTTATTTCTCTAACTAAACTCATCACTCTTTGTGGTGAGCTTCCTGTGGTGAGCTGGAACTTCCAGCTCTTTTCTCTTTTGTGTCTGAAAATTATTATTGCAAGAATGTCTTTCATTTTTCTTAAAACCCATAGATGAGTGAGACCATTCTGCATTTTTCTCTCTCTGACTTATTTCACTCAGCATAATAGATTCCGTGTACATCCATGTATAGGAAAATTTCATGACTTCATCTCTCCTGACAGCTGCATAATATTCCATTGTGTATATGTACCACAGTTTCTTTAGCCATTCGTCTGTTGAACTCAACTTTATTATTTAACTAACCAATTATAATTATTTTTTGATGAAGATACTTTTTTAAGCACTATTGTTGCAAAAATATTTAGTTTCAGTTCTAACTGGGGACTGAAAAATAAAATGTGCATCCATAAAATGCACACCTCTCTTCAACAGTGCAACTTTCCCACCACCAATGTCCCCATTTCCCTCTGCCCCCATTCCCTGCCTGTCTTTCAGATAGGCATTGTATTTCTCTCTATCATTGCCATGGTAGTTGTTAGTGTAGTTATTTATCTAACTGCACTCACCAATCTTTGTGGTGAGCTTCATATCATGGGCTTGTCCTTCTGGCCCTATCATCTCTATTGTTTCTGGATATTTATTATTATTATTATTATTATTATTATACTGTCTTTTATCTTTCTTAAATTCCACATATGACTGAGACTATTCTGCTTTTATCTCTCTCCCTCTGACTTATTTCACTGAACATAATGAAGCCTCATCCCTCCTTTCTCCCTAGGTAACTTGACCTTACCTGCAAGACCCCGCCCATTCCTGGGAGGGGTCTTGGAAAAGGTAGATAAGCCTTTGACCCAGGGGATTAGGTCTCTCTGCGCTTTTGGTCTTTGACCAGCATGGAGGTCAAAGGGAAGATGGCTGAAAGGAGTTAAGATGCAGGGCTAGCTAAGAATGGCTGTGCTTGAAAGGTTATGATATAGGCCACACACATATGGTGAATAGGGCATGAACAAAGTTGATGCTTCCTGATGCCTGTCTCTGGATGAGTCTGATTCCACCGTTCACCTAAACCTGGGACCCGCCAGCTGAATGGGGATTGCAGAGCCACGTGACCTGGGATGGCAGGGAAAAATCCATCCATCTCCATCCACCTCCATCCAGCTCCATCGTTAATTATTTAATGCAACACATAATAGTCTCCATATCCATCCAGGTATAAGCAAATTTTGTGACTTCATTTTTTTCTACAGTTGCATAGTATTTCATTGTGTAGATATACAACAGTTTCTTTAGCCACTCATCTGTTGTCCTGTATCTGGGTTGTTTCTAGACTCTGGCTATTGTAAATAGCACTGCTATGAACATAGGAGTGCAGAAGGCAATGTTGTATTGTGTTTTTTGTGGTCCTAGAGCAGTGCTTCTCAATTATTTTCTGTCATGCCCCCCTAGGAAGAAGAAAACATTTTGCCCCACCCTGCGCAACTGCAAATAATATCTTTATTAAAAAAAACCTTTCACCTGCAAAACAAAAATATATATAAATAATTTGAGCTGATTTTTAAATCAGAGGTAATGTCTGGATTAATGGCTACAATGAGCACGTTTTGCAATGCATAGCTTTTCGAAGCAGGGTTTGAAGCAGGACACAGCAGCTCTCAGCTCCAGAGATATACAGAGAAATAAACATGGGACTTAGCTTGTTATGACAGTGTTTGCCGAGATCAAACACGCCTCCCTTTACAAAGCCTCGCACCCCCCCTGGGGGGCGCGCCCCACTATTTGAGAAGCACTGTCCTAGGATATATTCCCAGGAGTGGTATTGCTGGAGGCAGCATTTCTTATGCTGAGTTGAATCCCTTCCTATAGCATTGGCATCCCTGTGGTACTTCAAAAAGAATCAATCTCATGTCTTCAATGCAATTTAAGCCAACATGCCTTTCTGCTAGGCACATAGATATCCAAAGAAACATAGGCAAGTTTTGGAACCCAGAATGAATTTGCTAATGTTTGACTGCTTCACACCTGGGTTTTAATTGGTTCTATGCTCTTTGACAAAACCAAGTCTGGGATTAGATAGGGAGAAGGGTCAGATCTGAAATCACTTCATAAATTAAAATTTTTAAATGGGCAGTTCTCAGAAAAAAGAAAAAGAACAAGTCAGTATAAGATTAGATTCTAAATAACATCATTCCTTGCCATGTATGCTAGGATACATTTTCTTCTCAATAATGTTATAACAAAACTATGTTGAATTCAGACTTGAAAACATTTAAAGACTTTTACATAAAATTTAGTTAAGATATTGTCAGATTCCAACTAGATTCCAGATGGAAGGGAAAAACAAATTCATTTTCTCCAATAATTCCCTAAATACAAGTTCATATCCCAAAATATTATTTCAAAATCTTTTGTTTGTTTTTGTCATTCTGAAACTTGAATATAAAATGTTAAGCAAGTATGTGAGATGTTCGTTGTCTTCTAAGTTCTCTGATATTATTCTTTGTCTTTTCAATAATTTTGTAAATATTTTGTCCATTAGTACTTCAAACATTTATTCTGCTCTTTTTTCTGATGTTTCAATTATATATATGTATATATATATGTTATACACTTAAAATTCTATCTACAATTCTTAGAAAATTACTTATATTTGAGGTTTTGGTTTTTTAGCTTTTGAGGAGATAAAATTCATTCATTCATTATTTATTTATTTATTTATTTACTTTGTCTTTCAGTTTGAGTAAATTTCTATTGACCTATCTTCAAGATCAGTGATTTGGTGTGGGAGAGACTCATGCGAGGTCTACTGATGAGAATGGACAACAGGACATTTTTTTCTATTACAATGTTTTTCTATTTCTTGAAAATCATTGATTCCTCCTATAATTTCTATTTCTCTGCTTACATTATCTATATTCTTGCAAAATCCTGTTTTTTCTCACTAGGGCTCTTAGCTAGTAAAGAGCTATTAAACCCTGTATTTGAGCATTTCAATATTTGTGTCATATCTCAGTCTATTCCTGATGCTTGCTTTTCTCCTTAGATCATTTTGCCTCTAGCAATCCTGTGACAAGATGTGGGAGAAAGGAAGCATTCTATAAAAGTATGATTAACTTTCATACTTTTAAAGGTCCTCTTAGGACCATCACATGTGACTCTTTATGCTCTCTATCTCATCAGGTGATAAAAGAGGGGTTGGAGGCAAAGATGAAGGGCAATTCCTTTTCTTGCTGAGATAAGGTTCTAGCAAATTATTTTACCCTGGAAAATAAGTCTTTGCTAGGGAATTTGTTCTCACATGTTACAATGATCACTTCTCCCCTCTATCTTCCAGTGCCATAGAGATCTCTTGTGAATATTCACCAAAAACACTAATTGGTCATTATTAACAGGAACAGGTGAAGAGAAATATTGGTCACTCATCAATATATTTAATTGCCTAATATATGACAAGGATAATGCAAAGATAATTGGAATACAAGAATAAAGACTACTTTTAAGAAAGAAACATTAAATAGTCATAATTACTTACACTAATGACTACATAAGAAGTTTTTTTCTATGGGAGCAGGCAATTGGGAATTATAAATTTCACCTAGAGAGGGAAGGGTAACAGAATAGATGGCACAGGAAGAATACCCTGCTAGGTTGATTTTCAGGAGATTCTGAGCCTGGATCAACTATTTGGCTTGAAGTTAGTAAGACTAGACCTAAAGACTGCCAAAAAGAGTTAAACATATTAACAATGTAAAAGTAAGATATGTTTCGGAAGAGAGGGGAAAAAACATGATTTCCACAGGTTAGAATTCCCACTAACCTCTTGTACTTTTATCAACTTAATTTAATTTGATGGCAACCAGGTGAGAGTTTCACAACTTATTCTTACTTCCTATAATACTGACTTTTTTGTTTCCTTTTTTCCCTTTGTTTTGGGGCCACACCTAGCAGCATTCGGGGGTTACTTACTCCTGTGCTCTTGTGCTCAGAAACTCATGGGACCCTATAGAATGCCAGAGATCAAATGTGAATCATCGGCCTACCTGCTTTGCTATCACTCTGGCCCCCAAAACTGACATTTTCTTTTTTTATTAACTATCCTCCCTCTCCCTGAGCTCAGGGTTAATTTATAATTCTGTTCCTGGAATTCTCTCATAGGAGAAAGATCATGACTTAACTTTAGACAGCTAAAGAAACAGAAGTTAAGCAATAAGGGGAAGTAGATAGAATTTTGGAGTCCATGCTGAGGTATTACTTGGTTAAGACAAATAAATTGACACAAGTGCTAAAGTCTGTAAAATTTTTTCCATCTGGAAAACAGAAATTATGCCACTTATCAAATACCCATGTAGACTAATATTAAATATTTTGAACAATTATGTCTATATAAATGTTTCTTATTGATTTATTATAGCCAATGATAATTTGGCTAATTATTAATTAATTATTTTATAATATAATAATATTATATAATTATATATTATATATAATAATATTATATAATAATATAATAATTAATAATTATTAAAATATAGATGGTGTCAGTACTTAGAACAACTAAGTACATCTAAGTACAACTTAGTACAACATTAAGTACAACTAAGTACAACTAAGTACAGCTAAACTTCTCAAACTATTGTTATCCTTTTATAATTCTTTAAATAACAGAAATTAATCATCATTATTATTATGACTAAGTAATAATGATTATAATACAGTTCATATGTTTGCTCTAGATAATAAGAGAGGTACTAATCTATTATGGTGAATATAAAAATTCTAATAATGAAAGAATGATGATTGCTTATCATTTCCCATTACTGGTCTTAACATGTCCAAATAAAACCTAGTGAAAGCACATGGCAAGTGATCTATATTCATTAAGACCATCATCATATAGGACTGAAATTTGCAAAACTGGCTGCCCATTAAAAGATAGGTGACCTTTAAAAAAAATTTATGCCCCAGCTCCACTTCCACAAAATCTGATTTATTCACCTGGGGTGTGGCCAAATTTGTTTAAGTTTCCAGAATAATTTTAATATACAACCTGGATTGAGAACCATTTCTCCAGATGTTTGATTTTTTTTATACTTAAGAATAAAGATCTGGGGCTGGCGAGGTGGCGCTAGAGGTAAGGTGTCTGCCTTGCAAGCACTAGCCAAGGAAGGACTGCGGTTCGAATTCCCTGGCATCCCATATGGTCCCTCCAAGCCAGGGGCAATTTCTGAGTGCTTAGCCAGGAGTAACCCCTGAGCATCAAATGGGTGTGGCCCGAAAAACCAAAAAAAATTATAATGATAATAATAAAGATCTATTTGCTCCTAAGGGCAAAAAACTGAATAAAAAAAAAATCCACATGCCCAGTGGCTTGTCAATCAGCACTGTGTAGAGCTGAGGAATGAGTTGTTAGTTTAGTTGTCAGGGAATTTTCTTCATGGAAAAGAAGTACATTAAAATACCAAATTACAGTATTTACATATTTCATGTTTTTTTTCCCAACTGCGTTCCCATAGCAACTAGTTCCATTTGCTCCCTACCTTCCTCTGAGTTATTTTCCATCACGAGCCCTGCTTTATTAGTGAGGCAAACAATTTGCCCTCTGAAATGACTGTTTTGCTATTGACTATTTCTTAGCCAGGGAGCTCAACTTTCATTGTATCTTTTAGACTCCTCCTGCTCTACCTGAATTCCATCAAAGATGCTTTGCTGTTTGGGTCAAGATAGTGTCCCTTACCTCTTTCTTCCATCTGGAGATGTCCCTGATTTTATTCCTATGGGCTGGACAAGAAAAGGAAAGTGGAGAGGACGGCTTTCCTTCAGGAAACTGTAAAATCCCACACAGGAAATAATTGGCTTTAATCAATGAAAGGCCCTGGAAATCCTAAGCATGGGCAGGTCAGGTTGCTGGTATTAGGTGGCATGGCTTTAGAGCTGTTCCATCTACTCACTAAAAGCAGGAAGCAAAGCTCCAATCATAAACTCCCCAGAGAGGAGACCCAAGGAGGCACAGGACACTGAGATTTCTGTGTGATTTTACCCACACGATTTGGCTGACTTCAAGGCCAGTTTGTTTGCTTGAAATGATGATATTTCACTTGCTAATGGGATTCTGCATTGCAAGGGGACTGGGAAGCCAAAGAAATTTGTTGGAGAGAGCAGTAGGTCTGGTGCTTTTGGGCAGCTCTCGCTGTCGCCTGGACAGACTAAAGCTGCCAGCACCCAAGAGGGCCAAAGATTCTAGGTGATGCTTTGATGCTTCACAATTGTATCTTCTCACTGTTGACTCAGAGTCTCCTTCTTGCCAGCTATACTAATAGAGGGGATTTGCTCTCTCCTTTCTCCTAGGCCCCAAATAAAAGCCAACTTGTACTGCAACTTTGTCCCCACGAGCAAGTAGTTTGAATCCTACCCAATGGCTATCTCCCAAATTTATCATATAAGTGAGGGGCAGTCTTCACAATACCACAGCAAAATAAGCCACTGCTTTCCTTGCTCCAGCATCAAAGGAACAATTGAGCAGGCAGCATTTCTGAAAACAGAGGTCTATGTTCTCAAGGCAGCAATAGAAATCATACACAGCCAGAGCTTCCTCCCACCTGCAAGATCTAGGTGCAACTTCCTTCTGCATTGCTTCTACTGCTTGCTGCCACTTTAGACAGTGGGGGTCTAGATCATCCTTAAGTGTTCAGGACCCTTCATCAACATCACTGACTTAAGAATAAACTGCTGTACTTATAGGTCCCTAGCAGGAAAGATGCCAATGTGAACTGGACCATTGGAGAAATAAATAATTAAGAGTCTATTTAGAAAGATACAGACAAAAAGATAGGAGAAAAAAAGATCCACATTACATCAGGGTTAATAATAGCTACTGCCCCTCTAACCGAACAACAGATTCCATAGACAAAGCAGTGAGTGGCTGACAAGAGCTGAGACCTTCAGTTAAGAGAGAAGTCAGCATACCATAAGCACTCAGGAAGAGAGCCAAGGAAGTGAGTACCTGGATCTCATCCTCTTCCTTCTCTGTCATCTGCTACCAGAAACCTCTACTGCCAACACCAATCAGAAGAAACTGACGGCATGGAAGATCATTGATTCAATCTACATAAGTCAACCTTTTGTGAGACAAAGCAAGTAAAAATGTAGGGATAAGGGATCTGGGAGGGCAGGAACAAACATCAAGCACCTTCTTTTATAAACTGATGCCATTAAGCTATGGCAGTTCCAGGGCAGTTCTGTCATTGCTATGGTCCTCCCAAATGTCAGTAAAGCTTTCAAACCACAGTATTTAGGGCTGGAAAAGACTCGCCAGAGTCCAATAATATTTCCAACCATAAAGAAAGCAAGGACAGAGAAGTGTCAATGACAACACAGACAAGCATCTTACAATTGAAAAGGGAATGTCCAAGCCCAGAACCATTGCTGCTCCTAACAAACTTATATGCATCATTCTCCACATGAAACATTTACTTGCTGACTCACATGGAAAGGAAAACATAATGATAAAACTCCTATTCTGAATTTTGGCGGCACTAAGAATAAGCATTAAAAACAGATATAGGGCCAGGAAGATAGCGCAAAAACTAGAGCACATACTTTGCAATCAGAAATTCCTTGTCAGAATCTTAGCATCACATGGGCTCCTAAGCACCATCAGGAGAGGGCCACTGCAAACATACATATATACACATAAAGCTAAAGAGATAATAAAGGCTATGGCATATGTTTTATATGCGATTAAACCCTCCCTCGTTCAATCCTCAGCACCACATGGTATTCTAAGCATCACGAGTATAGCTCTGGAGGGCCCTGAACACACCATCAGGTAGGACTAGACGCCCAGAGCATTGTCAGAGTGACCACGCTAATCTCTGACACTTCAGGGCCTGAGAAGCATCCCATTCATATCCTCATATTCAATATCACCTGGTTGTCAGACATTCACCAGTTGGGCACCACAAGCCTTCTGAGCACTGCTTGGAAAGTTCCTCACAATAAAATATAGATTCACTTTAGATGACAAGATGATAGTTGAATTTAAATAGTCCAATGTCTAAAAATAGTTCTGTAAGATTAGTTGTCACCAATCAAGTGGAACTGGGAGAAGAGCAGATATTCGCAACTGCGTATCCAGAGGATATAGAGGCAATAGCTAAACAATTCTGGTTTTTGGTGGGGAAAAAGGAAAAATTATTCTAAATTCTCATTGATTTAGGAGACGGTCAAGCATTCTATATTCTGATTTCTGTTTACAAGAAGTTAAAAGAATAATATGGTGGATAGTTCAAAAATAAGAATTTCACGGGGTCCGGAGAGATAACATGGAGGTAAGGCGTTTGCCTTGCATTCAGAAGGACAATGTTTCTAATCCTGGCATCCAAAATGGTCCCCCCAGCCTGCCAGGAGCGATTTCTTAGTATAGAGCTAGGAGTGACACTTGAGAGATGCTGGGTGTGACCCCCCCCCAAAAAAAAGAATTTCACAAACACTAAGGATGATGGAGAGCAGTATTACATTTTCTTTTGTTTGAGGTCACATACACTGAGTGTTTCACTTGTTACTAGAGTTATTAACAAAAATTTAAAAAATTTACAACCTACATTTCAAAACTATCTGTAAGAGCTACACTTATTCAGCTTGACTGTAAAGTCACATATACACACACTTTAAAGTTACTAACTAAATATCAAACTTTACCAAACTACTCAAATGAAAAGAATTGAAGTGGTAGAATTTATATTCCAATGAACTTAAGACTACCCTTTCTTTGTACCCTTTTATTTGATATCTTAAGTTTTCTTGTTTTACCTAGTAAATTATTCCATTCATCAATCATCTAAGAATAATTCTTCTTTATAATCCATAGTCATGGAGTTCATGGCCATAGTTTCTCAAGTAAACTCAGAAACATATCACCTTGGCATGTGCTAACCTGAAAAACACATTGGTCACCATGGCTATGATACATACAGAGGCAAATGAGGGGGTAATAGCATCTACAAAAATAGCCTCTCAAAAGCCTCTCTTTAACCTATGAACCTGTTTTCCAAGGAAACTTGATTCCAGTGATTAGAGAGGCTCAGAGTAACTTTATACAAATAGGGGCATTTGTGATTTCCCTTACACTTTCTTCTTGTGCTTTCCCATACCCAACAACCAAACTTTACCCACCCTCAAAACAGCAGCATAATAAACATGCTGAACAGAGGCCAAGCATTTATTCCTCTTTCCAGCCATGGAATTTCTCCATGATGGTCACTGTAGACAAGCAACAATATTATTTGCAGAAAAGGAAACCACTTTACCCAGACAACTGAGATCATAACCCTCCAGGGAGGCCCTTTGGTTTTCAGGCTTTCATTTGGGCTCCATTATAATTCATGTTCAGCTACAGCCTCCTCCTATAACACAACTTAGTCCTAGGAGTTACTTAAAGAGTGGCATGTTGTTTTGTGGGGTCATAAAGGACTTTCGGGGGGGGGGGTGAAATAAGACTAGAAGACACAGTTGAGAGAGGGAAATTGGTCATTTTCCATCATTAAATTCATCATTGTATATAAGGCCAAAAATTTTGAATTTTTTAGTTTTAGGGCCACATATGGAGTTGCTCATGGATGACTCCTGACTCTATGCTCAGAGGTCATTCCTGGCAGGTTGGGAGGGGGGCATATGGAATGCCAGCGACCGAACCCAGGTTTGTCCCAGGTTGGCCATATTCTACCACTGTGCTCTCACTCTGGCCCCAATTTTGAATTTTTCAATAAGTAACAAAGAGCTATCATGCTAGTTTTTAGGCAAGGGTGTGAATTAATCAGAGATAACTTTGATGGCAAAATGAAGGATGAAATGGGAGGTCTAGAATAAGACTGATATAACTAGCAGAAAAAAGTCATGGACATACTGGCTTCACTGCTAATCACACTGGGACTCTTCACAGGGTCCCTACAAACCAACCCTGTCACCATATGAGCTCGTCAGTCCAGCTCCACAGATTCTCAATTTGTGTTTCATGACACAAATGTTGCACAGTAGCATAACACCCGCATAATTTTAATACTTATTTCCCAGTAGGAAGTCACCAAATTAGATATGACATTACCATAGAAGCCACATAACCTCAACAAACAGAATCAACAATAGAATGCGCAAGTAGAAATATAGCTTAGTAGACCTTCGGACAATGACATAAGACCCCATTGCTACATATGGCAATGTTCACAATTTTTCTTTTAATGCATTTTATATAATTCAATTACCATTTAATTATACCATGCAATATTAAGCAAATTATTTGTACCTGTCAATGGTAGGCTTCCGGGAGGCTTCGTGATGACCAGGATGGAGGGAATGTTACATTGATGGTGGGATTGGTGCTAGAATATTAAATGCCAGAAATCACTGTATTCTGACAACTCTGTAAACCAAAGTGTCTAAAAAAATAAATTTAGTTTTTTAAAATGATGGCTGGTAAGATACCAGGTGAAGGATGAGAGCCCAACTATATATAGCCAAAAGAGTAGAGAAGACAAAAAGATTATCTAGAAAAAATACTTTGCAATAAATAGTCAATTGTTTTAGAGAAATGAGAGTAAAAATTTTAATTTAGAGATTCAACTTTGTAATTGCTGTTAGGCAAGCTAAAAGAGCAACTACCTTCTCTCAGAAAATTGTCACTCAAACTAAGGAGTCCAAAATGTCACTGAAATGCATCTAGACCACAATTTAGTATCTGAAAGATTTGTCAGATGACTGAAATGTTTTCCATTATATTTTCCTTCCTACCTTTTCAACCTTCTTTGTCCCTCCCAGAGAACTGCCTAGAAGAGAAAAAAAACTGACCACAAAACTAATATTTTAGTTTATAAGTTTATTCACAAAAGATATTTTTATTTGAGTCATTTGAACTTCGCCATGTTAATTGGTGTGTTGTTGTTTTTGTTGTTGTTATTTTAAAATTTATTCTTGAGTTAGACATATAGTATTGAGTTTAAGATGGTTGTTTTCATAAATTAATCCTGGTTTTATCCCCAACACTGCATATATTACCTTGAACATAGTCAAAAGTGATCAAGCTAATCTCTGACACTTCAGGGCCTGAGAAGCATCCCATTGAGGCCAGAGCCAGGAGTAGCTTCTAAGAACTTCCAGGTGTTCCCCCATCACCAAAACGGCTATTCTTAATTAAAATTTTAACTTAAAATATATTAATATTTCCCTAGTAATATAAAAAAATATTCCAGTAGCCAAAGTATAAGTGTTTACTCTTCCCTGAGCAAAACTTCTACCCTAAAGAAACAAAAATATAACTATAATCTATAAATCAAATCTTTTCCCCAAAAAATTCTAGAGTTAAAGCTGTGTGGTCAGCTAAAGATTTAATTACTTGAAGGTGAACCTAGTATACTCCAAAAAGAGAAGATGAGGTCCCTCCTTATTCTCAACTTAGTTGTTCATTTGCAACTTAGTAAAATATTTAGAGGTGCTCTAGGTATTGTATTATACCATGAAATCGATGATACAAAGCACGGAGGAACAAGAATATCCTCCCCATCTTGCTTTTCCTTATAAAGCTACTATAAAATGCCATAAAAATTACCTTACAATTCTGTTTCCATTGTTTGTTTGTTTTTTTACCATGAGCCTCATTTCACTGAAATAATCCCAAACCACTTTCTGGAAATGTTTTACATATTAACAAAGGCACAAACAGTAACCAGAGTAGACAAAAAAAATCTGCTCAGACTCACAGATTTAAATATACAGAGAACAGATATTTTTTTCCTTATTCTGCCCTTTGCACTTAGCATTCTCCAAATTGTGCGTTCAATTGCCAGGTTGTATGTTCAAGACTTCTGTATACAATATATATTACCTTCTGTTGAAAACCGTGTTGTTCTCCCACTGGGTTTTAGAGGAGCCTTCCTACTATCTATTACTTGCATAGTGTGAGCATAGCATTTCCTGTCATACCTCAGTGCACATACTTACTGGCTTTATTGGCATCTCTCCATGTGAATGTGCATTCCTCTAAGAGTAACATCTTCATCCCTTCTCATTTCCTTTCTGTTTCATTTCCTACAGCTTTCTCTGTTTCTGTTCTTTGGCCAGTCCTCCCTGCAGCTACACATGTTTTCAAATCATTTTGTATTTTTAAATTATCCTGGTATTCTTTACCTTTGGCTTTCAGGGCTTATTCAAAATCTCTCATCTTTTTTCTGCTGCCTTTGCAATTATTTCTGGGCCTCATTTTGCATGGGTCTTACCCATAGCTTCTCTTTAAGTAAAAGCTACTCTCTCCACACTCCAAAAAGCTACTCTCCACTCTCCAAACTAGACATCCCTCTTCATAGCACAAATTCTAAATCTTGAAGATGAGTGAACTATATATTCATTTGCTTCTATTCTTAATCAGAGCTCTAGTTTCCATTATGTTTATGGACCACAGCTTCTTTAGCCATTCATCTGTGGAAGGGCATCTGGGTTGTTTCCAGAGTCTGGCTATTGTAACTAGCACTGCAATGAATATAGGTGTGAGGAAGGGATTTTTGTACTGCGTTTTTGAGTTCCTAGGGTATGTCCCTAGGATTGGTATAGCTGGATCATATGACAACTCAATTTCCAGGTTTTTTGAGGAATCTCTATATTGTTTTCCATAAGGGCTGGACTAGATGGCATTTCCACCAGCAGTGAATGAGAGTTCCTTTCTTCCCACATCCCCACTAGCACTGATTGTTCTTGTTCTTTGTGATGTGTGCCAGTTTCTGTGGTGTGAGATGGTACTTCATTGTTTTTTTTTTGATTTGCATCTCCCTGATGATTAGTGATGTGGAACATTTTTTTTCATGTGCCTTTTGGCCATTTGTATTTCTTCTTTGGAAAATTGTCTATTTCTTCTCCCCATTTTTTGATGGAGTTAAATGTTTTTTTCTTGTTAAGTTCTGCCAGTACCTGGATGTGCATGGAATCTATTATGCTGAGTTAAATAAGTCAGAGGGTGAGAGAGACACACAGAATAGTCTCATTAATCTTTGGGTTTTAAGAAAAATAAAAGACATTATTGAAATATTTCCCAGTGATGAGGGCCGAAGGATGGTTTAACCATCTGAAGCTCATCATAAAAAGTGATAAGTGCAATTAGAGAGATAACTGCACTGAGAACTATCATAACAATGTCAACATGTGAGGAACCTGTCTTGAATGCAGGCTGGAGGTGGGGGATATAGTGGAGGCATTGATGGGAATGTTGCACTGATGAAGGGGGATGTTCTTTTTATGACTAAAACACAACTACAAACATGTTTGTAAACACAGTGTTTAAATAAAGATATTATTTATTAAGAAAAAAATAATAAAACTGTACCATCAAGTCACTTGCAGCTCTTCTCTAGCATCCTCTATTGCAAACCTTCCCCATAATTTCATTATCCCTTTCCAGGAGCTTTTCTTATGCTTGCACACAGACACATGCCACAAAAAAAATTACACTATAAGCCACTACCAAATGAAAATTAATAAGTAATTATTCTATAATCTACATAATACTCATTGGCTTCTTATTTGACTTGATTATATTTTGTCAGTTAAGTAAGTCCAGAAGACATATTCATGCTACATCTTCCCTCTCTCCTTTGTGAGTTGCAATCTTGATGAAAGCCTTTAGTTATCGGCAACACTGTAAGTATAGTATAAAGCTCATCTAATTCCCATTTAGTTTTATTTTAAAGCACAACTTCTAAATGTCATAAAATAGCAGACTTATAGATCACTCTACTCATTTCCCTACTTGTGATAAATAATACTTTGGATATACTCTAATATATTCCTGCTTAAAAATAGGGTTATAATAAAGAGCATCCATTGTAATATGTCAGTTTGAACCCAAGCATTAAATTGCCTTTTGTCCTATATTCACACTGAAAATAATCAATGAAAATTTAAATAAGAAAGAAAATATCTATATCAGCCCTGGAAGAAAGAAAATTATGACAAATATTTAATAAAAGAAGTTGTAATCATTTTTGCTAGAAAAATATTAAATAATACATTGCTTCAATAACAAGGCATATAAACTAATGTTATTAGATACTAAAAATAGTATTAAAGAATTGTCAAATTGTAAAGTAAATTTTATTCAAGAATTTTACAAACATTCAAGGGGCCAAAAACTCTATGCAATTTAGTCTATTAAAAAGATTAGGGGAACTAAGGGGAGACCATTTTTTCCAATTCAATTTTTAAAGCCCAGATACCCAGACATCAAACGTCTGGCAAATGCACCATTATTAATCTAACATCCCTGGGGTATATAATTCAGTAAAGTATTTTAAAGTTATATTAGCAAAACAACTAAACAATATGTTTTTAAAAGTAATTAGACATAATTAGAATTAAAAATTATTTCAGGGAGTAAGAAATGGCTGACTGTGGAGACTGCCAGGTGAAGTGTGATTGCTTCACCTGCAGAGTCTCCGCCCCGCTGTGCTTCTTTTGAGGAAACTGAGAACCTGAAGGGAGCCCTGTCCTGTGCTTCTCTGTCTTTTCTGAATCCTTGAAGCTCTCCTCAGAGCCCTGGGAAGCAAACCCCCAAACATTCTGAAGCTACCCAGGAGCAAGTGAGTGAGTAAGAAATGGCTGACTGTGGGGACTGCCAGGTGGAGTGTGGATTGCTTCACTTGCAGAGTCTTCACCCTGCTGTGCTTCTTCTGAGGAAACTGAGGACCTGAAGGGAGCCCTGTCCTGTGTTTCTCTGTCTTTTCTGAATCCTTGAAGCTCTTCTCAGAGCCCTGGGAAGCGAACTCTCAAAAAACTGCATTCTGAAGCTACCCAGTGAGCGAGTGAGTGAGTAAGAAATGGCTGCCTTTACAAGCCCAGAAAGGGGAAGCCGCTGAACTCTATTGGAACTCAGATGCCAGCACCCCTATCTGCCTGTCTTCTGTGCTGTGCTCCATTTTCAGCCTGATTTCATCCTGTGTGTGGCTCATCTGCAGATGGCTCGCCTTCACTGGAGGCTTTCCTGGAGGTGAACTTACACGCCAAGAAAGGGGAAGCCGCTGAACCCTGCTGGAACTCAGGTGCCAGAACCCCTATCTGCCTGTCTTCTGTGCGGTGCTCCATTATCAGCCTGATTTCATCCTGTGTGTGGCTCATCTGTGGATGGCTCGTCTTCCCTGGAGCCTTCCCTGGAGGTGAGTTTACAAGCCCAGAAAGGGTGGAGCCAGAGAGCACAGCCCATTCCGCTTTGCTTCCCGGCACTGCACATAATTTAGCCAATGAATACAACCACAACACATAGAAAAACCCACAATACAAGTGTGACAATGGGGAAACAACACAGGTCAGTGACAGACATAGAGAATGACGATGGCAACTCTGATGACTTGAACATGACCAACCAACTAGTCAGTTTCTCAGAAAAGGAGTTTTGAGTTGCAATATGGAAGGTGTTCAAAGAACTCAAAGAAAGTATAGAAGAGAACAGTAATAAGAATCAAGAGAATATGAAGATAAAAATCAGAAAACTCCAAATTAAAATTTCAGGTCAAATAACAGGTCTGAAAAACTCAGTAGATGAATTGAAGAAAAGTATGGTTGAACTATCCCACAGGTTAACAGCAGCTGAGGATAGAATTAGTACACTGGAAGATGAGAATAGAATAAAATTCCATTACAGCAGAAGAAAATTGGAAAAAAAAAGCCTTTAAGAAAATGATCAAACAATGGAAAAATTACTCAAAGAATGGGTATCATATGAAAATAGAAGTCTATGATAAGCTCAACAGAAACAACTTAAGAATCATTGGAGTCCCAGAGACCCAGGAAGAAATCTCCAGGAAGAATCAACGGTCAAGAACATCATTAAAGAGAAAACTACCCAGAGCTAATGAATACATGCATTCAATTCCTGCATGCCCAAAGAATACCAACTAAAAGAGACCCCAGAAAAACACCCAAAAACACATCCTAGTCACAATGACTAATCCCACAGATAGAGACAGAATTCTGAAGCAGCAAGATCAAAAAGAGAAATTACACCTCATGTGAACATTCTTGAGATTTACTGCAGACCCAAGTCACTGGAAACATCTAGGCCAGAAGGCAGTGGTGGGACATAGTGGCAAAACTCAATGAAATAAATGCTTTGCCTACAATACTGCACCAGAAAAACTCATTTTCAGGTTTGAAGAAACAATACATAGTTTCGCAGACAAACAGCTGAGAAACTTTACAGACACAAAACCATTCTTAAAAGAAAAACTGAACAGCCTACTTTAAGACAAGACTGACCAACAGACACACCAAACTAACTAACTCCCAGAACAATTCTTTCTCTCAACGTCAATGGACTAAATGCACCAGTTAAGAGACACAGAGGGCTAAATGGATCAAAAACTCAATCCAACCTTCTGCTGCCTACAAGAAACTGCACCTGAATAGTCAGAACAAACATAGACTCAAAAATTAAAGGCTGGAGGAAAATCATCCAAGCAAACACACCCATAAAAAAGCTAGAGTGGCCATAATAATATCAGATGATGCAAAATTTATACTTAGGAAAGTTGTAAGGGACAAAGATGGACATTTTGTATTAATCAAGGGATATGTACAACAGGAAGAAATCACTCTCCTAAACATATATGCACCAAATGAGGGCCCAGCAAAATATTTAATAAAATTGTTGACAAATCTGAAAAATAATGTCAAGAACAACACAATAATGGTGGGAGAACTCAACACGGCATTGTCAACACTTGACAGGTCAACCAGAATGAAACCCAACAAGAGTATAATACACCTGAAAAGAGAAATGGAAGAAAGAGGCCTAGTAGATATATAAAGGACACTCCACCCCCAGAAGCCCAGATACACATTCTTCTCCAATGTACATGGGACATTCTCCAGGATAGAATACATGCTAGCACATAAAAAATACTTCCATAATATCAAGAGGATAAAAATTTTACAGGCTACCTTTGCTGACCACAAGGCCCTGAAATTATATGTGAACTACAAAGGGTCCAGAAGAAAAAATTTAATACCTGGAAGTTAAACAGCCTAATACTGAATAACCAGTGGGTCTGAGATGAAATCAAAGAGAAAATCAAAGCCTTCCTAGAAACAAATGACAATGGAGACACAAAACTATTCAGAACCTAATGGACACAGCAAAAGCAGTACTGAGAGAAAATTTATAGCTTTGCAAGCACACATCAGGAAAGAAGAAGGGGCATACTGAATAGCTTAATGATGCACGCCCATAGACTAGAAAGTACTCAATAAACGGACCCAAAAATAGGGAGACCGAAGGAAATAACAAACCTAAGAGCAGAAATCAATGAAGTGGAAACCCGAAAAACAATCCAAAAGATCAACGAAAGCAGAAGTTGGTTCTTTGAAAAAATAAACAAGATTGATAGACTACTGGCAAAACTAACAAAGGAAGAGACAGAAACTTGATAACTTATTAGGAATGAAAAAGGAGAGATCACTACTGATATGGTAGAGATCCAAAGGGTAATCAGAAACTACTTTGAGAAACTCTAGGCCACTAAAAATGAAAACCTGGAAGAAATGGATAAATTTCTTGGAATCTTATAATCTTCCATTGGTTGAATGAAAAGGATGTAGCATATTTAAACCACCCATCACTATTGAGGAAATTAAGACAGTAATCAAATGTCTGCCTAAAAACAAAAGTCCAGGCCCAGATGGTTTTACTAATGAATTCTTTCAAACCTTTCAAGAGGAACTTCTACCAATCCTGGCAAGACCCTTTCATGAAATCGAAAAAACAGGAACACTTCCAAATAGCTTTTATGAAGCCAACATCACCTTGATACCTAAACCGACAGAGATGCTTACACGAAAAAAGAAAATTACAGACCAATATGCTGATGAATGCAGATGCAAAGATCCTCAACAAAATCCTGGCAAATAGGATTCAATTCCTCATTAAGAAGATCATCCACTATGATCAAGTAGGTTTCATCCAGGAATGCAAGGCTGGTTTAACATCTGTAAATCTATCAGTATAATACACAACATAAAAAAAAAGAAAAATAGAAATCACATGATCATATCAATAGACGCAAAGAAAGCATTTGATAAGGTCCAACACCTATTCTTGATCAAAATTCTCAGCAAGGATGGGAATGGAAGAACCTTTCTCAATATAGTTAAGGTCAACCTACCACAAGCCAGAGGCAAATATTGTCCTCAATGGAGAAAACTGAAAGCCTTTTCCCTCTAAATTCTGGCACAAGACAAGGCTGTCCTCTCTTCACTACTCCTATTCAACATAGCACTGGAAGTACTTACCTAAGCTAATAGGCAAGAAAAAAAATATCAAGAGAATCCAGATAGAAAGGAAAGAAGTCAAGCTCTCACTGTTTGCAGATGACATGATACTCTACCTAGAAAACCCTAAAGTCTCTACCAAAAAGCATCTAGAAACAATACTCATATAGCAAGGTGGCAGGCTACAAAATTAACACACAACAATCAATGGCCTTTCTATACACCAATAGAATTAAGGAAGAAATAGACATTAAGAAAACAACCCCATTCACAATAGTGCCACACAAACTCAAATATCTTGGAATCAACTTGACTAAAATTGTGAAGGACCCTATACAAAGAAAACTATAAAACTTTGCTCCAAGAAATAAGAGAGGACACGTGGATATGGAAGCACATACCCTGCTCATGGATTGGCAGGATTAACATCATTAAAATGGCAATACTCCCCAAAGATTTGTACAGATTTAATGCGATCCCTCTAAAGATAACCATGACATTCTTCAAAGAAATGGATCAGGCACTTTTGAAATTCATTTGGAACAATAAACAACCCTAGAACTAGCTAAGTAATCATTGGGAAAAAGAATATGGGAGTAATTACTTTCCCGAATTTAAACTGTAGTACAAAGCAATAGTTATAAAAACAGCATGGTATTGGAATAAAGACAAGCCCTCAGATCAGTGGAATAGGCTTGAATACTCCGAGAATGTTCCCCAGACATACAATCACCTAATTTTTGATAAAGGAGCAAGAAATCCTAAATGGAGCAAAGTAAGCCTCTTCAACAAGTGGTGTTGGCACAACTGACTAGCCACTTGCAAAAAATTGAACATCATGTACAAAGGTTAAATTCAAATGGATGAGAGACCTAGATATCAGACCCGAAACCATAAGATTTAGATAGATAGATAGATAGATAGATAGATAGATAGATAGATAGATAGATAGATAGATAGATAGATAGATAGATAGATAGATAGATAGATAGATAGATGATAGATAGATGATAGATAGATAGATAGATAGATAGATGATAGATAGAGAGAGAGAGAGAGAAAGAAAGAAAGAAAGAAAGAAAGAAAGAAAGAAAGAAAGAAAGAAAGAAAGAAAGAAAGAAAGAAAGAAAGAAAGAAAGAAAAAGAAAAAAGAAAAGAAAGAAAGAAAGAAAAAAAGAAAGAAAGAAAGAAAGAAAGAAAGAAAGAAAAAAGAAAGAAAGAGAAAGAAAAAGAAGAAAAAAAAAAAAGAAAGAAAAAAGAAAGAAAGAAAGAAAGAAAGAAAGAAAGAAAGAAAGAAAGAAAGAAAGAAAGAAAGAAAGAAAGAAAGAAAGAAAGAAAGAATAGTGTTTTATGTAGGTAAAACACTCCAGGACATTGAAACTAAAGGCATCTTCAAAGAGAAAACTGCACTCTTCATGCAAGTGAAAGCAGAGATTAACAAATGGGAATATATTAAACTGAGAAGCTTCTGCACCTCAAAAGAAATAGCACCCAGGATACAAGAGCCCCCACTGAGTGGGAGAAACTATTCACCCAATACCCATCAGACAAGGGGCTAATCTCCAAAATATACAAGGCACTGACAGAACTTTACAAGAAAAAAACATCTAATCCCATCAAAAAATGGGGAGAAGAAATGGACAGACACTTTGACAAAGAAGAAATACAAATGGCCAAAAGACAAAATGCTTCACATCACTAATCATCAGGGAGATGCAAATAAAAACAACTGAGGTACCACCTCACACCCCACAGATTGGCACATGTCACAAAGAATGAAAACAAGCAGTGTTGGCGGAGATGTGAAGAGAAAGGAACTCTTATCCACTGCTGGTGGGAATGCCATCTAGTTCAACCTTTATGGAAAGCAATATGAAGATTCCTCCAAAAACTGGAAATTGAGCTCCCATACGACCCAGCTATACTACTCCTAGGAATATACCCTAGGAACATAAAAATACAATACAAAAATACCTTACTTACACCTATATTTATTTCAGCACTATTTACCATAGCAAGACTCTGGAAACAGCCAAGATACCCTTCAACAGATGAATGGCTAAAGAAACTGTGGTACATATACACAATGGAATATTATGCAGCTGTCAGGAGAGATGAAGTCATGAAATTTTCCTATACATGAATGTACATGGAATCTATTATGCTGAGTGAAATAAGTCAGAGAGAGAGAAAGACGCAGAATGGTCTCACTCATCTATGGGTTTTAAGAAAAATGAAAGACATTCTTGCAATAATAACTTTCAGACACAAAAGAGAAAAGAGCTGTAAGTTACAGCTCACCACAAACAGGGATGAGTTTAGTTAGAGAAACAACTACGTTTTGAACTATCCTAATGATGAGAATGTACGAGGGAAATAGAACGCCTGTCTAGAGTACAGGCGGGGGTTGGGTAGGGAGGAGGGAGATTTGGGACATTGGTGATGGGAATGTTGCACTGGTAATGGGTGGTGTTCTTTACATGTCTGAAACTCAAACACAATCATGTATGTAATAAAGTTGTTTAAATAAAAAAAGATTATTTCAGAGTCTGCCTCAAATGCCAGTGAGAGATAAAATCTAATTCTTTTCTACTTGAATCTCAACTGACCTTATGAAGTTTCTTAGCCAAAAGATTACATTAGAAGTGATATTCTAGTGAATAAAGAGTTTAGAACTTTCATGTCTAAAAGCATTTGTACTTAGAAATCAATAAGGTATATGGCATGTGACTATTATAATATCACTATGCATGGACTTATTTAAAAATGGAAAATTGGCATGAGTAAAAGGTCCATGGGTATTCAGACAACAAAGAGTAAGTATATACTGGTACATGCAGAACCCTATCTTAGATTGGATGCTCTTGCTCCAGTTGTTCCATGGGGACATGTTACCATGGGGTTAGAGGTGAATCATCCCACCCTGTCCTTCCCCATTTTTTAATCTTCAGAGTTGCAAGTCAAATTAACATTTTTTTAGGTATAACATTATAAAAAATGGGACAAAATGCATATAGAGCAGTTTGAAAGGTAGTCCAATAGTTAAGACACCTACCTAGAACCGGTCAACTTCAAGTTTAGGTAGCACTTGATTTGCACCCAACTGATTTCAAATTCAATTTCTGGCCTCATATTTGGTCTCCTAAGCTAGACCAAAAATGATCCCTGAGCACAGAGCTACACCACCAAATGGGGCCTAGCCTCTCTCCAAAAGAAAATAATTTGTTACAGGAATTTAAGTACTTTTTAACAGTGGTAAATTCATCCCATCAAAAAGACAAAGGTGTAAAAAGTATATGAGCACATTAAAAGGTACTTAAAAATAAAATAAGTTCATGAATTTTCGAAAAAAATCTAGTAGAGTGTGTTAGTAACTTTGAAAAATGTTTTTAATATTATACCTAATGATATAACAAAACCATCCCCCATTTGAATGATAGCATGGCAAATACAAGCTATTTGATATTCTAGATGTGTTTGGAAATAAAAATGGATACAACAGTAAGACAAAATGCAGGCATTGATCAATGGGATATAAGAATATTACTTATTGGTGATTTGATTACCTAACAAGGAAATCTAATAAAACAACTGAAAAACAGAACTTGTAAGAAAATTTAACACCTGAAAAGGAGCCCCATTTAAAATGATTAATTTAAACAGTAATTCAGTTTTTTATTAAAGCACAGTGAATTATAAATTTATTCATATTTTAGTTTTAGACATACAATGTTCCAGCACTATTTCCACCACCTGTATCAACTTATTTCCACCATGTCCCCAGGTCACTCCTATACCCTATTCCCCAGTTTGCCGTCTTGACAGGCACCATTTTAAGTTAGATTGTTAAAATTTGGATCTTATTATTTCAGTGCTAACTTTGTGGGTTGGATATTTAGTTCTATCACTCCATAACACCACTGATGTACTTGAATCCCTAATGTACTAGATCCTTGTGCCCCTTTGCTCTTCTTCTCTGTCTCTTCTTTCCTTCTCCACTTTTTGTTCCTTCTCTCCTAT
Organism: Suncus etruscus; assembly: GCF_024139225.1. NCBI lineage: Eukaryota > Metazoa > Chordata > Mammalia > Eulipotyphla > Soricidae > Suncus > Suncus etruscus. The sequence goes on from NC_064849.1 coordinate 127,172,704, forward strand.
TCAATGCAACCAAGGGAAGGGTAACCTAGGTATTCCCCCTTTAAATTATTACATTCCCTCATCCAATTATTATAACTGCCACATATAAGTGATATTCTGTATTTATCCATTTTCTTCTATCTTCACTTAATATGATATCTACCAGTTCCTTCATTTGCATCAAATTTACATCAAATTCCATGATTTATCATACCTTAAAGCTGTGTAATATTTCATTGTGCTTATAAACCATATATTTGTGATTTAGTTATCTGTTGTTGCACACTATGTTTATTCCAATTCTCAGTTATTTTACTGATAGAATTAATAATAGTGTGCATCTATCCTTTTAAATTAGCATTTTTCTATCCTGGGCATGATTCCCAGAAATAGAATTCTGGGTAATATGGCAAATTAATTCTGAATATACCGAGAACATTCCATACTGTGCTCCATAGGAGTTGAAACCAGACAACATTCTCACCCACTGTGGATTAGAGTTTCTTTTCATCACATTCCCACCAATACTGATTGTTCCTAGCATTTTTTTTGATATGTGTCATTCTTATTGGTGTCAGTGATATCTTATTCTTGTCTTGATTTGTACTTCTCTAATAATAAGTGACGTTGAGTATTTTTATGTGCCTCTTAGCCATCTTTCTCAGATTAGTGTCTGTTCATTTCCTTTGTTAATGGAACTTTTAAATTTGTTTTGTTGATCTTTGTCAGTACTTTGTATATCCTGAATATCAACCCTTTTTCTGATGTGTTGAATTCAAATATCTTCTTCCATGTAATTTTCATTCCATGTTCCTTTTGTCATATATAATCCTTTAGTTTGATGTAATTCCATTTGTTTAGTTTTTATTCTGTAGCCTTTGCTAATAGCATTGTATCATTAAAGAATCCTTTGAGGTCAAGACTAGGTCTTGGAGCATTCTGTCTATATTTTACACAATGTAATTTATAGATTCAGACCTGATCTCAAAGCTTTTGATCCACTTTAAGGTGTGTTTTGTCTAATGTCAGACATATGGATTAAGCTTTAATTCTTACACCTGGTTACCCAATTCTCCCTATACCATTTGTTAATGATGCTATTTTTATTCCATTTTATGCTCTCAGCTACTTGTCAAAAATTATCTGGCCATGTGATTGGGCTTGTTCTTGAATAAGTTACTCTGACTCATTGGTCAGAGAGTCTATCTTTGTTTGGTACCATGCTGTTTTGATCACGTTGGTTTTATAGCATAGTTTCCAGGTAGGAAAAGGGATTTTCTCTATTTTTATTCAATATGGTTTTGACTATCTTGGGTCTTTTATGATTCTACACAAAATTTATAATTGACTATTATAAATCTTGAAAGAATGTAATCTAAATTGAATAGAGATTTCATTGAATCTATATAGTTTAGGTAGGGTGATCACTTTGACATTATTTATTCTTTCAATCCATGAGCATGGAATGCTTTTCCAATTTTAAGATTTTCTTTGATTTCTTTCTTAAGTGTTTTTATAATACAGGTCATTTGTATCTTTTGTTGATTCTTAGGTTCTTGATGTTTTAAACACTATTTTAAATGGGATAGATTCTGATCTTTTTTTTGATTCATTATTTATAATAAATTATTATTTATAAATAATATTATTTATAATATTCATTATTTATATATTTTGTGTGTATTGACTTTGTTTACAGACACTTCGCTGTATAGGTTTATTGTTTCTAAGAGCTATCTATGGACTCTTTAGGATCTTCAAGGTATATCTTCATGTCATTTGAAAATAGACATAATTTGACATCCTCTTTTGCAATTTGGTTTCCTTTGATTTCCTTTTCTTGCTTGATAACTGTTGCTAGGACTTCTAATATATTCATTTTTGAACTAGAGTGAAGACAGTAGACATCTTTGCCTTATACCTAATCTCAGTGGAAATGCTTACAGTTTTTCATCATTAATAACAATATAGAGTAAAATGATAGTATTAGTAATATTGTCCATTGACTTTTTTTTGGTTTTTGGGCCACACTCAGTGATTCTCAAGGGTTACTCTTGGCTATGCACTCAGAAATTACTCCTGGCTTGGGGGACCATATGGGACTCTGGGGGATAGAACCACAATCTATCCTAGGTCAGCTGCATTCAAGGCATGTGCCCTACTGCTGCACTACCACTCCGGCACCATCTATTGACTTTTATAGATAGATATTATTATGATAAAGAAAGTTCCTTCAAATTCTACTTTGAGGGTTTTTATCATGAATGTGTTTTGGATTTTGTCAAAAGCTTTTTCTGCATCAATTGATACAATTATATAATTTTTATATTTTATTTTACTGATTTGTTACATTATGTCAATCATTTGCATATATTGAACCATTCCTGCATTCCTGAGATGAACTCTACTTGGGCATAATGTATGATTTTTTTGATGTGCTATTGGATTTAATTTGCTAAAATTTTATTGAGGATTTTTGCATTGATTTTCTTCAAGGAGATTGGTCCAAAATTTCCTCCTTCTTTGCAGTATCTATACCCCAAATAAGCAGATGAAGTAACAGAAGAAAAACATTCAGAAAATAAGTAGAAATTAATAATAAAAACAGTTATAGCTGTGGATATAGGAATAAATTATTAATAAATATAAATGCCCAAGAACAATTTTGTAACCATAGTACTTAAAGTAATTATTTTTAAAAAAGAAATATAAAAGATAAAAATAAAGAAATTTATAAATATTATAAAATTTTGACTGAAAACATATTTGAATGAATGATAATAGTTTACTGTTAGATAAAATTTATTTATACTTTCAATATTTTACTAAAATAATATGAAACAACTACATTATAAATCTAATGAGATTTTTGTTTTATTTTTGGGCCACATCTGACTGTGCTCAGGGCTTACTCCTGGCCAGCTTGGGGACCATAGAGGATACCAAGGATCAAATCCAGGTCAAACACATGCAGAGCAAATGCCCTACCTGTGCTATTGCTCCAGGCCCCGATGGGATATTTTTTAACTACAAAAGAATTATATATTTAGAAGATAAGCTGTCATGTAAGAAAACTGAATATGCTCTTATCACTATAGAACTGGTTAAGAAAATTATCGTACATTCATGCAAAAAATAGTTTTCAGTCATTTGTAATCTTTATGTAGTTATAAAAGTACTCACATGAAAAGACAACAAAAACATTGTATAACTGTATCACTTTAACCTTTTAACTGTAATTGCAAATAATTTTTGAAAAAATTAGCTGAAAGATAATAAGTTTAGCTTGAATCTATTTAGGTAAATTAAATAAATACAATTATTAAAGTTATACTCCAAATATTATCTCTAAAAATAAACTTTATTAATCTATCTGATCTTTTAAATTTTTTAACAATGAAGGTACTTTGTACGGGGGGGCCAGAGCAATGGTGCAAGCCTTGGTAGGGCGTCTGCCTTGCATGCACTAACCTAGGATGGACCACAGTTCGATCCCCCAGAGTCCTATATGGTCCTCCAAGCCAGGAGCAATTTCTGAGCACATAGCCAGGAATAATCCCTGAGCATCACCGGATGTAGCCCAAAAACCAAAAAAAGAATAAGTATGGGCACTTGGATGATATGGAGAGTATTATGCTGAATGAAATGAGTCAGAGGGAAAGAGATAGACAGAAAATGGTTGCACTCATTTGTGGGATACAAAAAAAAAAAAAAGAAAAGATAGTATGGTATTAATAGAGACAATAGAGACAAGGGCCAAGAGGACTAGCTCAAGGTAGAAAGCTTGCCACAAATAGTGGGCCAGTGCAATTAGGGAAGAGAAGGGACCACTATGACAGTGATAGTTGGAAATGATCACTCTAGACAAGAACTGGGTGATGAAAGGAGGTAAAGTGATATGCACAATACCCCTTCAGTTACAATATTGCAAACCACAGTTTCAAAAAGGAAAAAAGAGAGAAAGAAAAAGAGATGAAAACTGTCTGCCACAGATGTAGACATGGGGGGAGGTCAGGAGGGAAACTGAGGATATTGGTGGTGGGAAATGTGTACTGGTGAAGGGATGATATTGGACATTGTATGATTGAAACTCAATCATGAGCAACAGCAATCATGCTGATTCAATTAAATAATGTATTAAGAGAAAGTTTTTAAAAATTAATCTTTATAAAGTAGGGGCACATTTCTTAAACACACTCACTGGAAACCTTACCTCCTTGAGTTTGTCTAAAACCCTCTTAAATCCCATGAGGTTTGACCTAACTACTTCTTAGAATAAGGAGTTTCATGACTTTACTATAAATGTATAAAGACACGTTTTCCGGGGTCTAGAAAGGTAGTACAGTAGATATGCTTTCCTTGCCTGCAGCTGATCAAGGTTGAATGTCCAGCATTCCACAGGCCCCCAGACCACAGGCAGGAGTAAAGTCTGAGTGCAGAGCCAGAAGTAATCTCTGAATAACACCAATATGACCCCAAAACAAAGCAAAACAAAACACACATTTTTCTTTGTCTGAAAGCTACCTTCAATAAATGTTCCTTACTTTTATTTTACTGAATAATAGCTCACCTAATACACTCCCTTCATGACAATGTAAATGTTTTATCACCTCATCTCTCCAGATTCAGAGTATTAATAGTCAGCCCATCCGTATACAAAAGCATTCATTTGTGCCATCTCTGCTTTACTACATAATTTAATGACCACATGGTCAGAATTGAGCAGTATATTACAATTTATTTTTCCCCTACATCAATTTGTAAGAATTATTCCCCCAAATGGAAAATATCATCTTCAATGAAACTTATAATCAAATTTATTGAACCAAATATGTGTATAGAATATTTCTGCACTATCCACTGGGAAATTAAAATCCCTCTTTAGGTCAATTTTAGTGACAACATCAATGATAGTGTCACTTTTTTGTACCTCCTAAATAGATATATTTGTCTAGACCACACAAATGGATCTATATCCAAATTCACATGCATGGCCTTTTGTGCCTCAATAAGTGTTATCCTAGTGTCATTTTTCTTGCTATCAAAGTGCCACCATGAAGGAAGGGGGAGGTCCTAATTCCGCCTATGTAAAAATTTTAGTCATAAGTTTTTCCCATATTATCCTGTAAGATACATGACTGTGGGCATGTGTGTGCACATATGGATGTGTGTATGACAGCCTGCAATTGTCTGAAATGGTCTTATTAGTGAGTTAGAGTAAACAAAAAGAAATAAAAATCATACTACTGGGTTTGAATAAAGAGCCAGGAAAAGAAGAGGAAATGGAACAAGATCAGGGGATGATCAAACACACAGAGTTGAGGGAAAAGATGAAAGGCTACAACTCAGTAGCATCAAAGGGAGGGTATGGCTGGCTGCAAAGCCATTCCACAGTCTGTCAGTAGAGACTACTTGCACATCCCAGTGGTAGCTTCAGTTTTGTATACCCTTTATTTTATGTACATAGGAGAGAACATTGCTATCTCATACCTGTCTTTATCAAATTACCACAGTTCAGTTCCAGACCTCTCCATGTCATCTCACACTTTGCCTCTGAATTTTATGCTTTTTGTTTGGGTTAGTTGGCTATTTTGTATTAGTTTTGGTGACAGGGTTACAATAGTGTTAAAATTTCTGGTATTTATGTACAAAGATACTATCATTGCCCCAACAAATTACCTGTGACTATTTCCCCCATCTCTATGTCCATTTCAGTCCAATGTTCCCTCCTACCCCTCCACTGTCAATATGTGTTAGTTGACAATACAGTATGGTTTTGGTGCACTCTTTTCCTTCCCTTAGACCACCCACCCACTCAAGACCTTCCATTTATGTGTCCATGATGCTTCCCAGCAGCCTTTTTATTCCCTTCCACATCCCAGCTAAGCCGACACTCTCAGGTCAATTTCCAGTAAGCATCCTAGATTTATTACTACTTGATATTTTCTATATATTTTATTTGTTTCCCCATATGCCACAGTTGAGTGAAAGCATCAGGTATTTGTTCTTAGACCTCTTGCTTATTTTGCTGAAGATAATGCTTTCCAATTCTAAGTTGAAATGAACTGCATGACTTTATTTTTTCTGCAGTCAAATGCTCTACCAATGGGCTATACCCCCCCCACAGACTTTTTTTTTTCTATAGACAGTATAGTATTCCATTGTGCATATGTACCAGAGTTTCTTTGTTCATTTATATTTTGTTGGACATTTGAGTTACTTCAATATTCTGGCTATTGTACTGAGTCACTATGTTTAAACATAATTTTATGTTCTTTTCTGTCATATTTTAAATCATTTCTCCATTATTTCTTTTATACATTCGGAATAGAACAAAAATACCATTACATGAAATATGAATTTCTTCCATAATTTCAGCTCACTTATTCTTCTCTGACCAAAGAAACTCTCCACTTGCCTTTTCTGAGCAGTCCTTCTGTGGTTTTTGGCTTAAATTCCCCTTATCCAAATATTACTCAAATTTCTTACAACCTTCCCTAATTGTCTTAAATGTCCTTAATAGCTATCTTCTTTCTATTGTCCTTCCTTCATTTTTTGTTTACTTTTTGGGGGACCATTCCCAATGATGCTAAGAGCCTACTCCTGGCTCTCAACTCAGGGATGACTCCTACCAGGGCTAAGAGGATCACACACAACCGAGAGGAAACTTTCCTGACATCACAAAAAGCCTTTGGGATGGGGTAATGAGTATATAGGGAGCCAGGGGTTGATCCCATGATGGTATGTTTCAAGGATGGAGAAACCCTGAATCTCTTAGGCCATGGGAATTCCCTTTCTTCCCCAATGCTTACTGTTCCTATGCAAAAAAAAAAAAAAAGTGGGGGGAACGCCAAACCCTGCCACTCCAGCACCCATACTTTTTCTTGTTTTGTTTTGATTTGTTAGCTTTTGACTTTATTTTCCTTCTCTTTTTTCTTCCACTTCTCTCTTTCCTTTTTTTCTCTTTCTTCTTTCTTTTTTTGGTAGTTGTCACCAAAATTTTTCTCCCTTTTTTCTTATTCTTTTTATCACCAATGATGGTGGAATGGATGCTCAATCTACAACAAGCTGTAAAGTGGAGACCAGTTGCACTAGCATTCTGTGGGGTAAAGGAGGGAGATATGAGATGCATACTGGGAACAGGGGTGGAGGGAGGACAGCACTGGTGGTGGAAATGCCCCTCATTCATTGTCACTATGTACCATAAATGATGCAGTGAAAGATTTGTAATGCACTTTGGTCACAATAAAAATTTTAAAAATACATAAATAAAAAGAAAAAAGAAAAAAGAGGATCATAATTAGATGTCAGGGAGTGAACTCAAGTCAACTACATGCAAGGCAAGTGCCTACTCTCTGTACTATTGCTCCAGCCCTTTATTTTCTATTTTTAAAGCATATTAGATTTAATCTCATTAAGTCTCTTAGCTAACCTGAAAATATTAAGCACTTACATTCATTTAATACTTGGTCTGGGGTTAAACATTTGTCTTAATTATAGATCATTGTGGGGAAACAAAAACTTGCTAAAAACAAGGAAAAATATTGCTCAGGAAATCTGGAACAATATAACATTATTATAATATGCCATGATATAAACATTATAATAGCCCATGAAAACTGCACTTTACAAGGGACTAGGTGGTAATTTGAAATCAAGTAAACCTTTCTTTTATCTCAGTCTACTAAATCCAACATCTCTATTTTGTATATTACAAGAAAGACCACCTTTATTCTTGGTTATAATTTTGTCAATTACAAAATATAACTTATTTTCAGTGATTTTAAAATAAAAACAACAGATCCTGATGAAATAGAAAAAACAAAGTATCAGTTGCACAGCGCCAGAGTCCTCAAAATGAAAGCTTGCTTACACCATCTCCCAAGAAAGAGAAAAATGATCACCAGAGACTCAGATGAAACCCATTGGGGATCAGACCTAAAACTTTAGGAATCATCTGTGCATATCTCAAAGATGACATCAATGACAGTGAGTCAGTAATCAAATGCCATTTGGGTCAGAACAGACAGATTACCCAAATACAACCATCAAAGAGCTTGCCACTGATTCCTAACCTAGAAATTAAAGATTGGTTGCTCGCTATCTACTCCTCTTACTTTGAAGTAATTCAAATCTAAACAAAGGGCTCCAAAAATTCAAATGTCCAGCAAAGGGTTACCCTCCACCTAGCCAGCAGTGGACATTCTTTCTCTCCTCTGCTTTCCTTGTCCTGGGTCAACAGGCAGTGGGCCTGAAAATGACTGAGGTCCCTCCAGGATCCTGTTACTCATGACAAGCCTAGTTATCAAATCGAGACTAAAAAATGGCATAAGCTACATTTTGCAGAGCCTTTATATCCCCTTCCAATGGTTTTATTCTCAGGCTAGGTGGGATGTGACTCAAGTGGTCAGGTACTTGTCTTGCTTGTGTAAAGCCCTACTACCAAAACCTAGATATACATTATCCCAAGATCTGAATATTAACTACTTCAAGATAGCATGTTAGTAGATAAAAATTATATCAATATTCTCTACAGTTGATCTAGAATTTTTTTTAAAGACTGAGACCCTGTCTTATTTATCTTTGTACTTCCAACTCCTAGAAATAATACCTGGCACTTTTAGGTGTTTTGTGGAATTAATTAAATTTCCAAACTACAGACTGCTTATTTGAACATGTTCTTATATCAACACGGATGTGGCCATTTCTGGGACCAGCTGTGTGGGTCTTGTGTTCAGAGGAGAACAGATGGGGGTTTGAGGAGTAGGAGGAGATGGAACATTTTAATTTTAAGAACATGTTAGCACCAGAAAAATAAAAAGGAAACAGAAATACTAGAAATTTTATACTCAAAGCAAAGTACTCTGATGATCCAAAGAGAGCATAAAAAAAGTAAGCAAGGAGTAGCCAGCATGCACTTTTTTCATAGAGGAAAAGATAACTTTCTAGACTTCTTGTATCGTATTTAGGTTAAGTGATTATGCCCAGCAGTGCTTAGGACTTACTCCTGTATTTATCATATTTAAAAAAAAAATCTTTGGAACTAAAAGTGAGACTGTGTCATTACAAAATTCATGATATTGCTTGTAAATGTAAAGATTAAAAAACTACTGCTAAATACAATGTAAGTTTCTTAGTAATAATTACCAGTTTTTAGCCCCTTCAAATTTCTGAGTTGTGATGTTGAGGTATTGGTCAAGAAATCATCTTCAATTTTTCTATTTTCAATTGGGTCATGCTGGTTTCCCTCTCTGTTTTCTTCCATCAAATCACATCTTTTCCTGATAATTTGTCTTTTATGTTCCTTTGTAAACCTGAAAATAAAATACACCCGTCCAAAAAATAAACCCTATGTCTTTGTTAAAAAACAATCTTCTAATTTTTCACTATTCATTTTGCTTTGCTTTGGAATGCTTTTTGTCTCCTCAGGAGGTTGGCTCTACTCACTGAAACTTTTATCTTCATCTTAGCCTTTCAACCCTTTTGTTCTCCTTTGTTCCTCAAAAAATAAAAAAGAAAGAAAGAAAGAAATGCTTCATTTTAAATGACTCATCATTGTATTGCTTCTCTGGTTTCGTAGCCATTGAGTTAAACATAGTCTATTAATTTAAAGTTGTGTTATGCTGTCTTGGTTGAGGCTGCTTCCAATTTTGCTGAAGAATCTGTATGTGGCTGCAATTAATTTATTTTTAAGCATTTTTCCCTTCCTCTCTATCCCTTTTTTTGTATTATCCAATCTGATATCCACCAGAGCATTATGCTCTGATGCAAATTTTTCCCCATTCCAATTTTCAACTTTCTTCCCCTTCTATTAAATTTATTTTGTTTCCAATTACAATCCAGCTACCCACAAGTTTGTTTCACCCTAGGCCATAGTACTGCTGTTTATTCAGGTGATTTTGAAGTGAGTTTTATTCTGCATTTGCTAGGAAAAAAGGAGAGGGTTGGGAGAGAGAAAGATTAAATTTAATAATTGTTTCAGCCTTGAAATTAAATATTCCCTATGGATCATGTATATATTGAGATCCTATAGCCCCTTATTTCCTGTCCCATTGCTTTGACTGTATAGATTTGTGTGAAGAGAAGATTCAAAATACAAGTAGGAGGCCAAAAAGTTTCTGCTTCCTTGACCTAGTCTTTTTCCTTTCTTATTTGGTAGATGTTCCATCCAAAACTATATTTGTGTCTGGGGCAAAATGAAGAAGTATTTTTAATTTTCTTCTGTCTAGTTGATACAAACAAATTGGAACTGCTAGTATTAAGATCATGTCACAGGTGCAATGTCTTCTTAGCACTCTTAAGAAAAGTTATAGTTCACAATACAGAAGATGTGTATTTCATGGAATTAATTAAACCTCAAACTATAAACTGCTCATTTGAACATACTCTTTTATCATCATGAACATGACTGTGTCTAGGACTGGTTCCAATGCTCAAAAAAGAACAAGTGAGGGTGAGAGTCTATCTCATAAAACATCAGCGGGATAGTTTCCTCTGATAGGATAGAGCCTTCATTAGACTAACCCATCTCTGCCAGGCTCATCTCTGGGTTCTCCACTAGGTCTGAGATTCACCTGACTAGCAACATGACCAAGGTAAGAGTGCCTCCCCAAATGAGACCTGTGATCTAATGTACACACAATGTAATGAATTCCATGCTTCAACTATCAGACTGTTTTCAGATTACAATCTCTAACAAACTTCTTTCCCTCTGCTATGTGAAGGTCTGTGGAGAGACCAAAAATAGGTGACTTCAAAGAGAAGTCAGGTCCTGGCTATGGGCCCTGACAGACAACTTCAGTGGTAGTTGAGGTAGGCTGTTGTCTATCTCTTACTCATCAATTTCCTTTGTTGCCCCTGACATTCACTGACCCATGTCTATGAATCTCAGGTACAGGATCAAATCTCATCATAAAACCATGACAGTGGGAAGAAGGCTTGTCCAATCAAACTTAGTACTTCCTGTTGACTAGAGCAAGTGGTAATGAGACTAACTCTTGAGCCAATACCTAAGTTTCCACAATTTTCCTAGTCTTTCACAATGGAATAACTTCTATTCTATAGTTAAGCCTAAACCTATAAGCCCATCCGGACATTTTGTGCCTACAAGCATCCTGAAGTCTGTTCATTTCTGTTCAATTTTCTACTGGATTCAAAGGCATACTGTCACTTTAAACTCTGTCAGAATTACTCTCTAAAGAAGTCAGTTGTGGGAACAAAGTAGCCCCGGGCTATCATAGAAGAACACAATGGAAAAAGATTGCTTCTGAGAAAGCAGAAAATTAAAAATAACGAAATCAGAAAAGCTGCCTGTGATTAGAGCAAGGAAGACGTGGGCACAATTCAAGTCTCTGTGTTCTATAGAAGCAGAGGAAAATTTATGGGCTTCTTAGTAGTTTCTAGATTCAAGGAGGAGAAACTGAATTCAAGAAATATTAAAGGCCATTGTGAGAAATAAAGCTCAAGAAGCAAAGAGAAACAAAAATTTCTTTTCTCCTCACTGAAAATCATATCCCTCAAAACAAGTTTAAAACACACGGATAAAGAAAGTAGAAAGCGTGGAAGAGACAGCAGTGAGTTAAGACCAAGATAAAGTAGTCAGGTGCTATTTTGGAGAGGGAGGAAATCAGTACTTTTTTGAAGGATGAGGGAATTCACATAACCAGCAATGTTTAGGACTGCACCCAGCTCTGTGCTCAGACCTCAAGAGATAATGCAGTACCAAGCCCAGAAAACACATCAATGGGCTAAACACATACCTTACGTGCAGAAGCCCAGGTTTGATCCCCAGTACTGCATGATCCCAGGAGTGCCAGGAGTGACCCTCATACACAAAGCCTTAAAGAGTCTAAGCACTATTATTAAAAATTGGGTCAATAAAGCAGAAAAATATCTTCAATGTGAGAGGGTTACAGGTGGATACATTTTTAGGAAAGCAGTTAGGTAACATGCTTATTAAAATTCTTAAAAATACATATAACACGGGCCGGAGAGATAGCATAGAAGTAGAGTGTTTGCCTTGCATGCAGAAGGATGGTGGCTTGAATCCCAGCATCCCATATAGTCCTCCGAGCCTGCCAGGAGCGATTTCTGAGCATAGAGACAGGAGTAAGCTCTGAGCACTGCCTGGTATGATCCAAAAACAACAACAACAACAACAATAACAATAAAAATATATATAACACTGCACTTGGTAACCCTCCTTCCATGCTTCTATCCAAAGAAAACCACCCAAAGAAAAATAGAGAAATATGCCTGCCACAGAATTATTTACAATGGTGAGATATTAGATATCTAAGTATCCAATAGAAAAATACTGAAAATGGAATAGTTATTTATACTGCACCATTGAAACCGGTTTGGACTATACTGACTTGCTCATTATTTTTTATTGAAAAGTATAGATGCAAAATAATAATATTATAATTCCCTCTGATTCGTTTACATATATATTTAGAAACAAATACAGTAGTGATTATCACTCAATTTTGGAGTTCATGTTCACCAAAATTCACCAAATTTTCTACAACAAACTAGTCCTTTAGTAATTACCAAAAATGTTTTATTGAAGAAAACTTGAAAATGTCATAATATTGGGTAGAAGACAGAATCAACTAGAAAATTGTATAGCAACTAAAACTCTGTGGCCCGGAGAGATAGCACAGCAGCGTTTGGTTTGCAAGCAGCCGATCCAGGACCAAAGGTGGTTGGTTCGAATCCCGGTGTCCCATATGGTCCCCCGTGCCTGCCAGGAGCTATTTCTGAGCAGACAGCCAGGAGTAACTCCTGAGTACTGCCGGGTGTGGCCAAAAAAAAAAAAAAACCTCTCCTTTTTTTTTCTTCTTTTCAGATTTCTGGGTGTGCTCAGGGATTATGCCTGGCTCAGGGATTATTCCGGCAGTGCTCAGGGATTATGCCTGGCTCCGGGCTCAGAGATTGCCCCTGGCGGGCATGAGGGACCATGTGGGGCGCAGAGATTCGAGCCGATGACTTCCTACATGAAAGGCAGACGCCTTGCCTCCATGTGATCTCTCAGGCCCCTTCTTTTCCCTCTTCATGGTCTCTGCCATGATGCCTTTCTCAAGACCACGACATTTTTTTTTGTTTGTTTGTTTTGTTCTGTTTTTGGGGTGCTTAGCGTTATGGTTGGAACTCTTAATAGATATTTGACACTTCATTTCGTAGGGGTGGACTGCTTCACCTTTTTTTTCTCCTTCGTCTCTCAAACCGATGGCGAGAGCCTCTAAAAGAACTCTGCTTATTCCCGGCGTATTAGACTTTTACCCCAGTTTATTATTTTTCTCCTCTTCAAACAAAACCACATAACTTGAACTAGCTAGTCCTGCCCCCCCAATTAGAGGGGGAAATAAAGGAGGCATCAGGACCAAACAGGTGTAAGACTACGAAGTAATAGGATAGGTACAGAGGGGACCACATATTCTAGCAGCCCTGGGGGTGAGGGAAAAGGATATGGAAGGTAGGACAAAAACAGAGGAGTAGGGAAGACAAACCGGTGATGGGAATCCCCCCTGATTTTATGTAAATATGTACCTAAAATATTATTGTCAACAATATGTAAGCCACTATGATCAAAATAAAAATTATGTTAAAAAAATAAAAATAAAATAAAAAGGAGCTAATTAAAAAAATTCTGAAAGGAAATAAATGTTTTTTAAGTTATCAATTATGGAGAACCACATACTTTTTTCTGGTTTTTTTTTTATATTTTCCTATTTTTCTTTTAAAAATATATATAATTTTAATTGGAAGCTATATTTTTTATTCTGAAGTTTGGGAGCTTGAAAGTCCAAAGTCTCATCATGTCCTTGGGTGCCCTAGTTTGTCCAGGGATCTAGGAAAGAACTTTTCTTACATTTTCCAGCTTCTGAGTTGCATTCCTTGAGTTTCTTGGCTCAGATCCCTTCTTCCATGGAAGAGATATTTTTAAAGAATGGAAGAAAAATAACATGCTAGAGATTCTCATTAAGCATAACTAAACCACCTAAGAGCATATCAGAGCCTTCTTTCTGTTCAGTCTTACACTGAAAGATAGAATAGGATGAAAGCAACTCTTCTTTCAAACTGTTCTCAAGATTGGCTTTTGGCAGCAGTGACAAAGAAGCACAAAGATTTTAAATAAAGACAAGAAATGAGGGAAGAGGAAAGCCTCTGAGGAGACAGGGTTGAACAAGTAGAGCCACCACTTCTATCCCTGTCCTCCTGTTCCCTTTCATACAAGCAGACAACTTGTTGGATACAAGAAACTTAAAGAAAATCTTTGTAATCTTGAGCCATTGATCTCACCTAAAAGAAGATCACTACAGCCTGTGGTTAGGAGACTATAAAAAAAACTCAGCGCTCAGATTTCCTACTGCAAGGAGCATAACCACAGCCCCAGCTGCTGCTTGATGAAATCTGCCCTTCCATTTGAGCCAAGATCAGGCTTCTCATCTGCTGTATCCAGTCCCAATGACTAAGTGCAATGGGGACACGAGAACAGGCCCTTTGCAGAGAACCTAGTGGAAATTTATTAGAATTACTTCTGTAGTCTGAAGACTGTCTTTCTTTTCTTCTCTGGTTCCTTCATGGAAGTCAGACCAGTATCATAATCCGATGGCTCACTTAGCTTTCTACAGCTCCTGCTCCTTTGCTCTAATAAATATGACCCAATTCCCAATAAGTCCCTTACATATTTAATCCTATCTTGGGCACCTGCCTACTCCTCTATCCTCTGGCACATCCACAAAATCCAGACAAAGAACCATTCACAGAGACTGAGGGCTGTGTTATGCCATTCTTAGTTGTAAAGCTCTTTATTCAGACTTAATGACTGAGATTCCATGCTTGTTTAGCATTAGGAGAAATAATTTTGTGGGTAGGTCTCTCAAGTGATACTGGGCAGATCTGAGGGTCCCTAATGGGTATTCTTGGCCAACCAAGCAGAGGTTCAATGTAGGTGCCCAAGGATATGGTGCTACTGGGTCCTGCTCAGGGTACCATGTGATATTGGGGATTGAGCCTCATGCAAACGTGCAAGGCTTGTGCCTTAAGCTCTACTATATCTGTTTCTACAAGAAAATATTTTATTTAAAAACATGATAAAAACAAAAAACTGGTGAGGCCTGGTAGAGTCTGATCTCCCTCTTTGCATGAATTTCCCATGAGTCAAGAAAGGAGGCAGATGCTGTTGCTTGTACCTACTGATAGATGCAAAGCTTAATAAGGACTTGAGGGGTCAGAGCGGTGGCGCTAGAGGTAAGGCACCTGCCTTGCAAGTGCTAGCCTAAGATGGACCGCGGTTTGATCCCCCAGCATCCCATATGGTCCCACAAGCCAGGAATGATTTCTGAGTGCATAGCCAGGAGTAACCCCTGAGCATCACTGGGTGTTCCCCCTCCCAAAAAATTTAATATGGACTTTGAATAGCTAGGAATACCTGTGATGAGACCTAATGTTGGGTTGAGAGACCTCAGTCCAGGGAAAAGTTCTTATATCTGTCAAGAAACTACATGTGAGGGCTCTGAATGGCACAGACATGCCATGAGATTTATTTCCTTACATAGAAACTTACTTCACAGGTGTCATATAGAGAATCAGCATTGCCAAAAATGAAAATAGCCAGTCTTCAAAGAACTCCTTTTATCAAAAACTCACTCCCAAACTCCCAATATATCTGAAGAGAAAGACACCATTCATAGGCAAAAGAATGGCTTGAAAGAGAAAATTCTATGCTGCTTCCTCCTCCCTTTGCAGGCCAATCAGGTCATTGGGTCTAACAAAATAAGAGATTAAAGAGTTTTATCTGGTCTCAGATTTTTAATGCCTGAAAGTAACCAGATTTTTTTTAATCCAGGGCTCTATCTAGAATGCCTTAGGGAAGTAGGAAGAGAAATGTAGTAGGTAGAACTCTAAGAACAATGCCCAGCGATGTTCACCCTTATGTCATCTCCCCTTCCATGTAAGCAGAATTGCTAACTGGTACATTGCATGGCCATAATTAATGTTACTTAATAAAAATGGTAGCCTGGTTAATCAGGGTAGATCTAGTATAATCACATGAGTCCAATAAAAGCAAGGTTTTTCCTATTTTTGAAAAAACATTTGTGCTCCTATGTTCGTCGCAGTACTATTCACAACAGCTAAATATGGAAGCAATCCAAATATTCAAGAATAAATGACTGGATAAACAGTGACATATATAATATCCATATTATATATAATATATAATTTGAAAGAACTATGCTGAGTGAAGTCAGTCAAAAGAAACTGAATAATCTCTCTCCTATATGAGACATAAGAAACATAGTAAGAAATTAATAAGTGCCCGAAGGCAACAGAATTTGAGAACCCTGAGAACTAGTCTACACAACTGACTTTACTAGGTGGGAAGAGTAGGCAAGGAGAGGAGAGAAACCCTGAGACAATGGTGGAAAAATGAAGATACCGGTGGCAAGGGTGTGGGCTGGAAAACTGTATGCATGAAACCCTAATGTTAACAATATTGTTAAAAAATACAGTGCCACCAACTGAGCGGAAAGTTTCCAGACATCACAAAAGGACCTAGGGGAGAGTAAAAGAGCCTAAAGTTATTCCCGTGACAGTATGTTTCAAGAGCAGAGAAGCCCTATATTAGAAAGGGAATTCCCTTTCTAATCTCCCCAATATTTACTGTGCCTATGAAAAAAAAAGCACAAAATAATTTTTTGTTATTGTTGTTGTTGCTTTTTTTCCTTTGTTTTTTTTTTTTGTTTGTGTGTGTGTGTGTGTGTGTGTTTTATTTTGTTTTTATTTCGGGACTGTGGTTATTGTTTGATTGTTGTCTTTATTGCTGTGGTGCTTTTTGGGTTCTTTTGTTTGATTTTTTTGTATTGTTTTTATATTTTTCTTCCTTTTTCCCTTTCTTCTTTTAAATTGATATTTATAGACTCTAGAAGGACTCCTCCCATTTTTTGCTTGTTTGATATCTTCCCCTCCCTTTTTTTTCTTTTTTCTTTCCTCCAAACAGAACCACATAACTTGAGCCTCACAAATTAAGGGGGAAATAATGGAGGGTACCAAGATCAAATAGTTGTATGAACATTGAGTAGAAATTCAAAAAATGATCAGACTTAAACACCAAATCCAAAGCCAACGACAACAGAATAGAAATCCAATCTACAACAAGCTAAACACAGAGGGGACCACTTACACTAGCAGCCAGGGGTCAAAGGTGGAGATACGGGATGCATGCTGGGAACAGGGGTGGAGGGAGGTCAACACTAGTGGTGGGAATGCCCCTGATTCAATGTCCCTATGTACCTAAAATATTACTGTGAAAGATTTGTAATCCACTTTGGTCAAAATAAAAATTATTTAATTAAAAATAATACAATGCCACAAATTTAAAAACAAATTTAAAGAGCTTTTTATCTGACTTATTCAATTTAACTTCCTATCAAGACAGCAGTTTATACCTAAACATTGGCATACTTTTTAAAATAACCAACCATATCCATTATGTTGAATATGAATATGAAATCTGTACAGTATGGGGCCGGTGAGGTGGCACTAGAGGTGAGGTAAGGTGTCTGCCTTGCAAGCGCTAGCCAAGGAAAGACTGGGTTCGATCCTCCAGCCTCCCATATGGTCCCCCCAAGCCAGGGGAAATTTCTGAGCGCTTAGCCAAGAGGAACCTCTGAGCATCAAATGGGTGTGGTCCCCAAAAAATACAAACAAAAAAGAAATCTGTGCAGTATTGCAGCATCCCTTTAGAACTAATATGGAATCACTCCCTCAAGAAATGCCCTTTGCCAGGGAAGAAAGAACACAGTAACTCCACTATGATATATAAAGAACTAAAACCGATAAGTCGTAGTGTTTTGCACCAGGTTTCCTAGAAAACAGTGTATTCAAGTAACACTGTGGTGCTCATATAACATGTGATGCATTTCCAGAGCAATC
Organism: Suncus etruscus; assembly: GCF_024139225.1. NCBI lineage: Eukaryota > Metazoa > Chordata > Mammalia > Eulipotyphla > Soricidae > Suncus > Suncus etruscus. The sequence continues at coordinate 127,190,623 of NC_064849.1, forward strand.
ACTAATAGAAGAAAGTGCAAGGATAAAAGTACGGCAGAGAATCGAGTGGAAGGTGGAGTAATATTGAACTGGCCATAATCTCAAGAAGCTTGGCTTGTTTCTTCTTTTGCAAGACATCTAGAAGAGTCCATGTGGAACTCGGGCAACTCAGTATTGAGTTGAATTTACAATTTGAGTCGGATTTACAGGTTCCTTTCTCCTGTCCCTCGTTGTCAGAGTCAGAACGTGTGCTACATTCAACCACGTCTAGTGAACCTGGACATGTTGGAAAAACCAAGGGGTACCCAGTTGGCATAGTAAAGTCAGCTGAGGAAAGAATGTGGTATTGCTGCCCAGCAGAAGCTAAGACAATTGTCAAAGAGATGAAGAAAAGGAGATAGGCAAAGTTCTGTTTAAGCAGCCAGCACTCACTCTTTGCTGTTGGCAATTCCAGATCCTTCCTCCCATACCATCACCTTAAAAACCAGGAATAGGAGCTATAGAGCAATAGCACAGCTGTATGGCATTTGCCTTGCTGGAAGCTGACCTGGGACAAACAAGGATTCGATTCTCGGCATCCCATATGGTCCCCAAGCCTGCAGGAAGCGATTTCTGAAAGCAGAGCCAGGAGTATTTTCTGAGCGCCAATGGGTGTGGCCCAAAAATAAATAAACAAACAAAAACAGTAATAGAAAATTGAGCCACCCCACTCTCCTCCTCACTACAAAGAAACGGCAATATTTCTCATTTCAATGTCTTTAATTTTGAGTTCCTCCTTTTGGTTTACATCTATTCCCAGAAGGCTCCTGACCTCCTTGTTTCCACACTCTTTTCTGTACATGGAGCTCTTTCTTTCCCACCAATTTTTGTAATTCATTCTGGAAAACACACCCAGAGCCCGGGGGCTTCTGCTCATTCTGTTTTTCATTATTGTAACTGCAATGAAGTTAAATCAGTCAGATTGGAACTCTGTGTGTGTGTGTGTGTGTGTGTGTGTGTGTGTGTGTGTGTGTGTGTGTGTGTGTACAGCATACATACTGGCACAGAGGGAGGTATTTCTTCCCTGGACATTGTTATGTGGGGGCAAAGATATAATGACACCTCTCTAAAATTAAAAAAATAAATAAATAAATAATGGGCAAACACAGGGTCTGAATTAAAGCCTTCCAAGTTCAAATGGGAGAAATTTCCAAACTAGTTGCATTCAACCTTTATGTGCCTAGGGAACAAATCCTTATAAGGAGCATGAAAAATTAAAAAATAGGTCATTCATAAATAAAAACATTCTCCCCATGATAAATCAGGTTTCAGTGCTTTATCCAAAGCCTTCTTTGACATTTCCAGAATTCTTGGATTTCTATTCAAACTCATCAAAACTATCCCCCAGTGACCATATAATCACTGCTTGTGGGTTTCTTTCTTTTTTCTGTTTTTCTCTCGATTAGTTTTTTTTCTTTAGACCTTTGGCTGACTGTTTTTGCTACTGCTACCAGGACTGAAGTTCCTACCAGAGTTTAAAGAAAGAGCCATGAGGTGCAACAACGTGTTTTCTAGTTTTCTCACCCCAAGCAGGGAACGATCATTTATGGATTGATCTCCCAATCAGAGCACCATGTCACCCAATCTCCCTGCTCTCGCAACTTGCCACAAGATTGATGGTAAATATAATATATATGAAAATGAAGGAAGAAAATGTATGCAAAGCTTCAGTAGTAGTGCAAGAGGCTGGAAACGATGTTGTGCAGTACATCATTTCATCGGAATTTCTCATTTTCAGGACATTGACTCTAAAATTACAGCAGTCGTAGTTTTTAATGTTCCTGCACTGGGATTCCAGGGTTTTGCAAAAGTGATATGAAGACAGGAAAGCAAGGCTGACTTATCTGGGCTATTGTACGACAAAAAAAATGTTTCCAAAAAGTAAAAATGCTATCACAAATACGCAAAGATGTATAGAAAATGTAGTATTTTCACCAGCAGAACATCATGCAGATTTCCCAAATAAAGGGGAAGTACATAGAATAGAACTTAAGTTCCAAGACTCTGGAAGGAGATTTAGCAACATGGAAAGTGGTTTGTGCAAAATTAGATTTTTTTTAACCAAAGAGATCCAGACTTTTTCAATTCCTCCTTTTTGAATAGCATTAGAAAGGCCACGAGTATGTGAGGGAGTCGGCCAAAATAAAGTTGAGTTGAAGGCGTGTTTTTCTTGGGGTTTAGTATAAAGAACATATTCAGTTGGTTCTCAATCATACTTATATAAATTAATTGTTCATTTCCATAGAACAATGGCTTCAGGGAGCTCTGAGTGACAAAGATCACCCAGAAAAAGAATCATATCTCAATAGACACATACTCCAGGGGCCCAGCACTGAACATGGGTAGTAGGGGAGAAATCAGGTTTGAAGTAAACAAAACTAAGTTATCTGTCAATTTCTCTTTAAAAGAAAGTGCATATAGGAAAAGGGACTATGGACAGAAGTGGAGGATACTAACACTCTAGGGATGTGGGTGGAGAAGCAGCACTAAAACACAAGGTCACAATAAAAGATTTCTACGACTGGAAGTATAGTCTAAAATTAAAAATTCATGAATCTTGTCTCTGTATACACAGATGTTGACTTATTATGGTGCTTGCCTTGTTATATAAATCTTAGTTTAGTTTATTTCAAACCTGCTTTCTCCTCTATTTACATAATGTTCAATGCAACGTTTTATTTCAATATGACAATACTAGTAAAAATTTGTCTCACTAGTGGCCAGAGAAATAGCTCAATGGGCTAAGGTATATGCTTTGCATGTATATGCTAAGGTATATGCTTATGCATATGCTTATGTATATGCTAAGGTGTATGCTTATGCATGCTTTAGAGGCCCAGGTTCTACCCATACCATTACATGGTCCCCCAGGCACTGGTAGTAATACACTCTTTCCCCAGTCATAGAGCTTGGAATGGCCTCCAACACTGCCCGGTACAGTTCCCCAAAAATTAATTAACTTATTCTGATCATTACATATACAAATAAGTAAGAAAAATACTCAGATGAATACTGAGATCTAGAGAAACAGTGTACAGGGGTTATGGTGCATGCCCTGTAAGAAGCTAACTAAGGTTCAATCTAGCCCTACTGCTAGTGAGCTGCCTAAGAATCACTTAGATGGACTCCCAGGTCACATAAAAACTGCCTGGGATGCCAAAGCATCTCCCAAGAATATTTCATCAATACATCATCAAAAACAAATTTTTCTCCTTGATATTTTACCCAATTTTACAACAATCTTAAATTTTTTGTAATAATGACTATCATTATTATGGTTGTCTACCTCGTAATTAATTACCTTGCAATTATTATTTATAATTCTTCAATTTATAAATAAAAGTTTAAATTTAAACAATTAAATGGAAAGGCACTCAAAAGAATAGAGCCACATGGTCAAAAATAAATTTTGTGATATAAACAAACAAGTTGTGACACTTAATAAACTCAACAATACTTGTTTTACTTAATAAGAAAAACCTCTAGCCAGCCATTAGAAAAAAAATGTCTTACTATTCTATTCCTCTGAAAAGTATATCACTTAATATCTGTTATATAAAGAGGTGATCAAAAATTAGAAAGTCAAAGAAAGTATTGTTTATGTCTCTGACATTTTTGTCAACCTCATAAAATTTGCAACTGGTTATAATTTTTCTCATTCTAAATGAATGTTCTTTTCATATTTTACCTAATAGTCATAATTTTGATTCTGTATATAAAATAAGGCCTTAGAAACCTGAATCTATCCATCCATCTGACTTTGTCTCAATCCAGGACCCAGGTCAGATCTTTAGCCCAAGCTACTCTAACACAATCACATAGACATTGACCCTCAGAAGTTTTTGGGTTTTTTTTCACCACCTCTGGATATGCAAAGGATTTCACTTGTTTCTTTTAACTTCTCTTAACCATGGTCATGTTTGCTCCTTATTCTCATATGAAAACTTGCTCTATCTACAAAGCTTTACAAATCCAAAACTCCTGGATAAACAGTTCAAAGGGCTGGAACACATTCTGTACATGTGGGAGCCCGGGATTTTATCCCCAGCATATGTGGTTGCATGAACACCAACAGATGTCACACTAATGATGGAAACACCCCAGGGTACCACACTAGGAGCAGCCTCTAGTACTGCTGGCTATAACTCCAAACATACACACACAAACACACACACATACACATATATACACATTGTACCATGAATTGTTTTAGCGTCTTATATTCTTTTTATACTTTTAATTTAATCGTTCTTGGAATAAGTCCCTTATTTTCCGTTATTTTTTCTTTTTTTAATTTTATTTTATTGAATTCATTGTGACCTAAGAAGTCCTCATTGTTGAATTTCAGATATACATGAGTTAAGGTCATTCCTTAACCTCCCTCCACCAATGAACCCACTGTGCAATCTATACCATCATCCTTTACCCCCTAACCTGCCTATATTACATGCCCATTAAGTTTAGATTGTTAAAGTTTTGGTCTCTTGATTATATTGTCATTGACTTTGGCTTGCATATTTAATTCTGTCCTTATTTTTCTCCACCAATGCTTCTAGGACCACTTGGCCCTTGGCCCCCAGCCTTTCTTTTTTCTTTTCTTCTTAGTTTTATATAAAAATGCAGAAATAGGTGATAAAACAAAGTAATCAGTGTCTCAAGATTGTAGAAAAAAAGGATGGGAAGCATTAGGGCCTTCCCAGTAGAAATCTGATTCCTGGAGCTGGTGTAGAAAACCATAATTGTTCCATAGATGGAATCCAAGGTTCAGGGGTTAATGACCATTGTCAAATAGTCTGAAGCCTAAGCCAGGTCACTATGACAAATGTCAGGGTGAAATTCCTCACTGCAATATAAAATTTATGAGATCCTATCCATATTGAATAAGAACTTGTTTCCATACATAAGCTTTCCCCATTTTAATGTGCCTATGCAAAAAAAGAAATAATGCCACATGATACTACTAGTGCATATGGGGGTACAAATAACAAGTTAAACAAATCTGATAACCTGAATCTAACATGAACTCAGAACCCAAGAGGAACTTATTTACAAGAATTTCTTACTGGGCCCAGAGAGATAGCACAGCGGTGTTTGCCTTGCAAGCAGCTGATCCAGGACCTAAGGTGATTGGTTTGAATCCCGGTGTCCCATATGGTCCCCCGGGCCTGCCAGGAGCTATTTCTGCGCAGACAGCCAGGAGTAACCCCTGAGCACCACCGGTATGGCCCAGAAAAAAAAATTTCCTACTAAACTGAACCAAAATAGGAATGGGGAAAACTACCTCTACATAAGAAAATAGAGAATAATAATTATACTATTAAGGAAATACATCTAAAGAGATATATGAAGGAAATATACAAATCCCCTTTAAGTCTTTTGAAATATTCTGGGAGAAATAAAATCTAGAACACAGCTTCAGCCTGTGACATGGTCTTGTCTTGAAAACTAACTCCCAAAAGGAATATGGGAAGCATCACTTTCCCCAACTTTAAATTGTATTACAAAGCAGTAATCATTACGACAGCATGGTATTGGGATAAAGACAGACCCTCAGATCAGTGGATAGACTTGAGTATTCAGAGAATGTCCCCCAGACATACAATCAATTAATCTTTGATCAACTGGCAATAAATTCAAAATGGAGCAAAGAAAACCTCTTCAGTGCGTGGTGTTGGCACAGCTGGTCAGCCACTTGGCAAAAAAGCGAACTCAGGCCTCCATCTGACACCATGCACACAAAGGTGAAATCCAAATAAATTAAAGACTTTGACATCAAACCTAAAACCATGAGGTACATAGAACAACAGGTTGGTAAAAACTCCATAACTTTGAGACTAAAGGCATCTTCAGGGAGGAAACAGCACTCTCTAAACTAGTGGAAATGAAGATAAACAGATGGGAATATCTTAAGCTGAGAAGATTCTGCTCCTCAAAGGAAATAGTAAGTAGGTTATAAAGCCCACCCACAGAATGGGAGAATTATTCTCTCAATACCCATCAGATAAGGGGCTAATATCGAAGATATACAAGGTACTGACAGAATTTAACAAGAAAAAAACATCTAACCCCAACAAGATATAAGGAGAAAAAATGAACAGATACTTTCTCAATACAAATACAAATGAAAAAATGAACAGACACTTTTTCAATACAAATACAAATGGCCAAAAAGGCACATGAAAAAAATGCTCCATGTGACTAGTCATCAGGGAGATACAAATCAAAACAGCAATGAGATAGCACCTCACCCTCACGCCACAGAGACTGGCATATCACAAAGAACAAGAACAATCAGTGCTGGCAGGGATGTGGAAAGAAAGGAACTCTCATTAACAGCCTTTTGACTTTGATTTGTATATATTGGTTTTTTTTTATTCTATATTATAGTCTCCTCTTTGATTCTTTGCCAGTATATCTTGATTTTCTTTTTTTTTTAGTTTTTTTTCTTTATTTAAACATCTTGATTACATATATGATTGTGATTAGGTTTTGGTTATGTAAAGAACACCCCCCTTCACCAGTGCAACATTCCCACCATCAATGTCCCAAATCTCCCTCCATCCCACCCCACCCCCACCTGTACTCCAGACAGGCTTTCCAGTTTCCTCATTCATTCACATGATTATGGTAGTTCTCTGTGTAGTTATTTCTATAACTGCACTCACCACTCTTTGTGGTGAGCTTCATGAAGTGAGCTGGAAGTTCCAGCCCTCCTCTCATTGTCTCTGAGGATTGTTGCAAAAATGACTTCTATTTTTCTTAAAACCCATAGATGAGTGAGACTATTCTGCATCTCTCTCTCTCCCTCTGACTTATTTCACTCAGCATAATATTGCATGTACATCCATGTATAGGAAAATTTCATGACTTCATCTCTCCTGACAGCTGCATAATATTCCATTGTGTATATGTACCACAGTTTCTTTAGCCATTCGTCTGTTGAAGGGCATCTTGGTTGTTTCCAGAGCCTGGCTATTGTGAAGAGTACTGCAATAAATATAGGTGTGAGGAAGGGGTTTTTGTATATCTTGATTTTCAATACAGTTTTCAATGCTTACTATACTGTTGGCTAGTATCTCATAAGTTCTTTTTTATACATTTTATCATAGGTTGATCATTTGCTTTTCTATATGATACTATATAATTCAAAATTATTTGAGAGCCTTCTGGAATGATACTGAATTAATATCCTCCTTTGGTGATTTTATAATGTACTGTATCCCATAAGTATTTTTATTAAGTTATAACTGAAAATGGCATACTAATTTCATAATTAAATTTCATAATAACTATATAATCAAAGTACTATATCCTTACAGTATCAATAACCATACATATCTACAAAAATCCTTTTTATCTGGGCTAGGAAAGAGTTCAGAAACACATTCTTTATATGCCAAGACCCCAGTTTTATCTCTAGCAATATCTCAATCCCTCTAATACCATCGGGAATGGCCCGTAAACACAAACTGAAAAAGCCCCAAAACACTGCTAGGTATAGTTCCCTCAAAAGTGTATATTTTATTCCAGGAGAACTGTTGAGATATTCTTTCTTAGCAACTTTTAAATATGCTACCCAATATCATTAACAATAGTCACCATGTGCATGTTTTTGTATCACTTGTTAAATTTATTTTTAAATATTTTATAGTTCCTTAATATTTTATAACTTTGCCTCTATTTTGAAGAAAATACTTTTCCCACTTCAATTTTTAGGTGTCATTATTAATGCAAAGAAAAAGTTTTAATTTTTAATTATTATTTAATGCCATACCTTATGAAAACTGTATTGATTCTTTAAAAATTTCACTAAACCCTTCAGGGTTCACTGAGTAGCCATTACATAATCAGAAAAAGAAAAAGAAAAGATAGTAACACCTCAATTTCTCTAGCACTAAGTAGAGTCTAGTACTTAGTTTTCCATTAATAAATTAAAATAAATTCGTGAATTAAATAATTAAATTAATTATTAAGTGAATTTTAATCATAGTTAAGTGGATCTGTAATTGTTCACAGTTCTTTCTACTGCTGTACTAAATCCGATTTGTGATCAGGGGCCGGAGAGATAGCATGGAGGTAAGGTGTTTGCCTTTCATGCAGAAGGTCGGTGGTTTGAATCTTGGCATCCCATATGGTCTCCTGAGCCTGCCAGGAGCGATTTCTGAGCATAGCCAGGAGTAACCCCTGAGCACTGCCGGGTGAGACCCAAAAACTATTAAGAAGAAGAAGAAGAAGGAGGAGGAGGAGGAGGAGGAGGAGGAGGAGGGGAGGAAGAGGAGGAGGGGGAGGAGGAGGGGGAGGAGGAGGAAGAAAAGAAGAAGAAAAGAAGTAGAAGAAAGAAGAAGGAGGAGGAGGAGGAAGAGGAAAAGGAGGAGGAAGAGGAAGAGGAAGAAGAAAAGAAGTAGAAGAAAGAAGAAGAGGAGGAGGAGGAAGAGGAAGAAAAGAAGAAGAAAAGAAGTAGAAGAAAGAAGGAGGAGGAGGAGGAGGAAGAGGAAGAAAAGAAGAAGAAAAGAAGTAGAAGAAAGAAGAAGGAGGAGGAAGAGGAAGAGGAGGAGGAAGAGGAAGAAAAGAAGAAGAAAAGAAGTAGAAGAAAGAAGAAGAAGAAGAAGAAGAAGAAGAAGAAGAAGAAGAAGAAGAAGAAGAAGAAGAAGAAGAAGAAGAAGAAGAAGAAGAAGAAGAAGAAGAAGAAGAAGAAGAAGAAGAAGAAGAAGAAGAAGAAGAAGAAGAAGAAGAAGAAGAAGAAGAAAAGAATTTGTGATCAGTTTTTAGCCTGGTCATGTTCTTCTAAGTTTTCAAATCTAGTCAAGTGAGGTCTTGTGAGTATAACAGCTATGGTGACTGAGTTCCTTGCAGGACAGACCTTCCTGTGTGAATCATACTATGTACTCTTTGAGTTCCTCTTTTCATTTGAGCAAAGAAAGAGACTGCATGAGAGCTGTGCTATGTTAGAATAGAAAAAAAAAATGAAAATCAACAGTTGACACTATGCTTTAGATGGGTTAGAAGTCTTAAGAAACCAAACTAAAGCTTTCACTGGATGAGGACAGGCAGCAAGTCCACCTACAAGAACATTTTAGTGAAAGGTCCAGAAAGACTGACCGAAAAAAAAAGAAATCAAATCAAACAATCTGGAAAGTATTCCAAATCTAGAAAGAAAAGAAATCTTTACATGGTGACTTAGTGAAATCCACTGATTCATATATCTATACATATATACATATATATGAATGTTTCTATCCATAGTGATACTTTCTAGTTTGCCCTTACAAATACTGCCTAATGCATGTGCTCACCTATCTAACCTCTCTAAGTCAACCATACTTAAGAAAATCCAAGCCACTAGATCTTTACTATCAACCACAGGCATTCACTTATGGCAGCTATTACAGCTGGAGGCATAATTTATTACTGAAGGAATTAACCATATCTATGTGGAGTACTTCAAATTACAATTCCACTAAGTGTTGGTTTGAACCATAATAAATAATAAATAGGCCCCAAGTGCTAGTAGCTTCTGGTTTGGAATCATAAGGATATCACAACCCTAGAAATTCTTCATGAGATTTTTTTTATAAACCACAGTAGCTCCCTGTTCTTTCACAAAACTAAAATCCCCATATACAAACGTACGAATGACATGAATTTTCCACTGCAAGAAACATCTTTGTTCTCCAATACAGAAAGGATGGTCACGAGGCTGTAGAGCATGACACAAAGTGTTCCCCATAAATTACCAGCAAGAACACTAAGTACTAAGAGGAGAAAAGGGGTATGCTCAAGCTGTGGAAATAAATACAAATCCTGGCACACATTACCAGACACAGTTACCCAAAGGTAACCATCCTGTTCTTCTAGAGAAAATAAAATGTTTCTATTAGTGAGTTTAAAGGGAAATCCCTTGAGAGATGGAGTACCCATGTCGTAATTAACTAGATAATCCTGAATACTGCATCCGAGCTAAGAGTGCAAAGCCAAATGAGGAGCAGCAGCTTCCACGCACACACCAGGCTACTAGGGAGGTTGGATGCTTTGAAGTATCTCTTCACATTTTTAGTTGATGAAAGGCTTATAGAGAAAATGTATCCCTCTAAATAAGCCTAGCCCTGCAAAGCCACGAGTGCACTGGCAATGGGGCTCAGGTCTTTAATTTGCTTTGTATAGCAGCTGGCACCCTGATGTTTGCCCTTTGCTCGCAGGCTAGTCCTGATTGAAGAGCTCTTGCCATCCTCTCTGAGGATCTGCATCCTTCTCATCTATTGTGGGTCTGCCAGACTTAAGAATCACTTTCTTGCCTGAGCCAGATCGTGCTTCAATTCTTTTGATCACAATGACATAGAATTTGAAGACACTAAGAGACAGGCGGCTCAAAGAATTTCACTTGACCTTAATTCTCTATCAAAAGCAATGCTAGAAAGAACTCAGATATTACCCATATTGCCACCTGCCTCAGAATTGAGACTCTCTAATCAGATACAGGATCCTACATTCCCCCTAATTGTCCCTTCTTCTCTCAGCAATTGGGACAAATGACAAAGGGGTCTTCCTTGAAGCCCCAAGAGAAAACCCCTAAAGATGATCAAGAAATCACAACAGGAGCTGGAGTGACAGTACATGTAGAGTACTTGCCTTGCATATGATCCATTCAGTTTCTATCTTTGGCCCATTCATATAGTTCTCCAAACCCTATCATGCATGATCCTTGAGCAGAGAGTTAGAATAAGCAGAATAAGGTGTGCCTCCCCCCAAAATAAAATTAAAATATTATTTCAGACTACCCAATCTACCCTTGAATTTTATAAACAAAGAAATTTGATGGAGTTATCTTCCCAGTACCATACAACTAACTACTAATCAAAGCAGCACTGTAATCCAAGCTAAAATGAGAGCAATAAAATACAAAACTCTTTTATTGACTGAAAATTAATTAATTTAATCATATTTTAATACACCTCTTTAGAAAGAAGTACCTACCTTATATAGGTACTGTGGATACACAGTAAAAACAAAGGAAAAAAAAAGCCTGCTCTCAAATGGAAATAGCATTTTATGGAGCTCAGAGAAATCTTTTGTTTCTCTGTTTGTTTGTATGTTTGTTTGTTTTGGACTACACTCTGCAGCATTTAGGGTTTGCTCCTGGTTCTGCAATCAGAAATTACTCCTGACTGGCTTGGGAGATCATATGGGATGACAGGGATCTAACCCAGGTTGGCCGCATGAAAGGCAAACACCCTATCTGCTGGCTATCAAATGAAGTAGATAGAAAGGGAGGGCAAAAGATAAGAGGAAGGGAGAGTGGAAGAGAGGAATTAGGACAAGAGTGTTCCAGATAGGTACATGTACCAGAGCAGCATGTGGTTGGCATGTTCCAGATGAGAAGGAGAATGTAACTTCTGGAGAGTGAGCAAGAAAGCCAGAGGCAATGACCTGTAGATTAGTGATGGGGGTAGTAGTAGTAGTGGGCAGGTCATATAGGATCTTGCACTTGAACTGAGTGAAGTGAGAAAACAATGAAGTATTTTTAACAGAAGAGGTCCATAAGCTACATTTCTGGAGGGGATGATGCATATACCTGGAGGTGACCAGCAGTTCTGGGAATTGAATGTGGCCTCCCAAAGGCATGGTATGTGCTCTAGCTTTTTTAACTTTCTCCCAGCCCCGTGATTCATGTTTTTAAAATACCCATTTTGTGGGCCCGGAGAGATAGCACAGCGGTGTTTGCCTTGCAAACAGCCGATCCAGGACCAAAGGTGGTTGGTTCGAATCCCGGTGTCCCATATGGTCCCCCGTGCCAGGAGCTATTTCTGAGCAGACAGCCAGGAGTGACCCCTGAGCAACGCCGGGTGTGGCCCAAAAACCAAAAAAAAAAAAAAAAAATACCCATTTTGTGAGTCCTGAGAAAAGATACAAAGACAAGGAGGCAACAGAGCAAGGAGGGAGCCAAGATAGTGAACTGAGAGAGAGATGGACAGTGGAAATGAGGGTGATAGACACAAAAGATGAAAAGTAGTCAGATCCTGAGCATGTTGTGACAGCACTGCTGACAAGATATGAGGAGTGACTGGATGTGAGAGAGAAATAAAATGACAAGTGAGGCCCAGCTTTGGGCCTAAGTAACTGAAAGATGGAAGCAGACATTTAACAAGAACAAAGAGTGAGAGGTGAGCGGATTTGGCATGAGAGGTCAGGACTCTCTAGACCTGCTGAGTTATATCTTTGTAACAAACCACCATAGAATATGCATCAAGCTTCTGGGAACAAGGGTATGCAGTTCAGAAGTAAGGTTCGGGGTCATCTGATGTGATCGGATGTTTTGCATCATTGGTCAAGGTGTGCAGGCAGACAGAGCAGCAGATTAAGGACTGAACTCAAGTTCAAATATTGTATTGTACTTCCCAAATATCTTGTGACTCCTTAAACCTAGTCTCTGCTAGCTCTTAATCATCTTCCACATCACCTGAAGGACAATTCACTGGTGGAATATCAATGAGCTTCTCTTTCCTTTTAGGGAAGTAGCCCTTCCCATTCAGCTTGTTCACCCACATGCCAGAGACTTTCACAGCAGTCATTCCAGCAGAAAGAATGGAGAAGGGCTCAATTAAACTTCTCCAAAGAGCAAGTAGTGCCCAATGGGGGTTAGTGAATGAGAGTGAGGGCAACTTAGGGGCCATTTCTTTTTTTTTTTTCTTTTTTTTTTATTGTAAGAATTTATTCAAGAGACAAAATTGATTAACATAATGAGGTAAACTAACATAACATAATATAATGACATAACATAACATATAATATAATTGATATAATAATACATGTAAGTCAAAGAAAGTTTTTGATTAAAAGCACAATTTTTTTCCATAATGGCTTACATATCTTTCACTGTAGTATTTTAGGTATATATTAACATTGAATCAGGGAAATACCCATCACCAACTATGTCCTCCCCCCATTCCAGTTCCCTTTCTACAACCCATATACCCCACCATCACCCCCCGGGCTGCTAGAGTAGGTGGACCCCTCTTTGACTGGCTTACTATTAGTGATCACATATCCGTTTGGTCCTGGAACCCTCCCTTGTTTCCCCCTCTATTTAAGAGGCAGACCTAGAAAAATCAAGGTATGTGGTTTTGTTTGAAGGAAAGAAAAGCAATAGATTGGGGTACAAAATAAAAGGAAAAAAATTTCTTGCGGCATCACCTACTAAACTATCCTAAAATGGTCTGTAATGAGTAGGCAGGGCAAATCAATCTGATAGTTGAGTACATTTTTTGTTGAGAGGCACATCCCAAAGAAAGATCATGTCTTATCACAGTCCCAAGTCCTGATGTAAAGGGCACTTATAAAGGGCAATGACCAGTTCCCACCAGAGGGACAGGACAGAGTTAGGGGTCCTCTAATTAGAGACCCAATTCTTCTTCATCTTTATTTTCCCCAAAAAAGTGACAGCAGTTGAGCCTGACACTAGGTTATGACACAGTTTGGGAAGGGTCCAGGGAACCTCCTTATAGATCATTTCACTTCTTTGATTCTGGGGCTAATGTACCCACTAATTAACAGAAATGATTAACTGGATGTCCATTGTGTGGAAATTTTTTTCAGAAAGAGCTTATAAAGAATTGTTTCCAAGTAAAAATGGCATGATCACGTTGAGTTTTGGGCAGTTAAAAATAGGTAAATTCCCATTGTGATGAACTCAAACAATTTACCAATTATTTTAATCAACCAAAATGGTGCTAAAATTAACACACTACTAAAAACCAAGTTACAGGTTAAGGGATTTGGAGAAGAAAAGATGCCAACATTAGATCTTTGCTTAATAAATCCATACACTGAGAAAATTAAAATCAACAGAGAAAAATTTTAAATGCCCCTGATACACAACCCCCTCCCACACAAGGCTCTATGAATACTGCTTGGGAGCCCTGAAAAAAGTTTTAACGAAAGAAATAACTTTTTAAATCACAATGGTTTCAGTAAAAAGAAAGGAATAACTTTGTAGATCACAATGGTTTCAATAGGAAAAATTTTTAATTTTAAATAAAATTTAAATAGAACTATGTATATATTACTGAATACTCTAAGACATTATAATATTCTAACTAAACATGCAACTTGAAATTTCAAAAATATAATGTAAAAAAAACAAAAGAATCAAAGAAATTGATACAAAGGTAGAATTTGGAGTAACTTATTTTTAATGTTCTGAGAAAGCAAGGTCCTCTGACCCAGAAAAGCACTGACAGTGCCAGTTGCCTTATCCACATCCCAACTATGAAGGAGTGCTGGCTGCTGAGAAAAGCTCTGTGTGGCGGCAACATGGGGAAGATCAAAGCACTAATGTACTCTGATGGTTGGAGCCAGGATGTGTGGAATTTTTGGTCAACATTTAGCAAAATCATTATATTTGAGAATCCATTCAGACTTTTGCTATATTTATACAGTGCTTGATATTGGAAGATAGGAAATTAATAAAGCAACTGAATTTAAACTTCAGATAAACAACAAATAAGTTTTAGCATAAGATGCCTCAAGAAATATTTTGCAACCCTAATAGCATATCAGGCAAACTGAATGAATCCATTCAGTTTGGGCAAAGAGCACAAGTTCCCTGTGAAATTTTGCTCCTTGTATATTAGAAAGGCATTTATTATTGATTGACATCACTGATCTAGTGTAGTGATCTTCAAAAACACCCACAAAATTTCTCTAGAAAACAAATTCTGATTTTTTTTTTTTGGTTTTTGGGTCACACCTGGTGGCACTCAGAAATAACTCCTGGCTCTGTGCTAAGAAATCACCCCTGGCAGACATGGGGGACCGTATGGGATGCTGAGATTTGAACCACCATTCATCCTGGATTGGCTGCTTGCAAGGCAAATGCCCTACCACTGTGCTATCTCTCCAACCCCTCTGATATTTATTTCCATTATTTTTCTTCTTAAAAAGTGGGGAGGGGGTCCTCTGCTTGATCTGAGAAATTAAGAGTGGAGGAAGATGGAAATACCAGATCTCTAACCATTTGACTTACTCATCATCTCTGATCCCAGTGGGTCTCCAAAATATGCTTGGAACAAAGGTACTCTCAGCTCTTCTCTCCTTATGAAGCAGATTATTATCCTCTCTCAAGCTAACTGCCAGTCAGCTCCCATAATGAAAAAATAGACTCTCCACCTGAGAAGAAACCAAAACTCTGTTCCTATCAATCTATTCTCAACAGACTCCTATTCTCCAACTCCCTTCACTGGGTCCCTGTGTTTGCTACCATAATCAGTTTTCGAGATGACCCTACTCATAGATATTTCCTGATATGAGGTGCTGGGAGTTGTTTACAAACTCCAGATGGCCAAATCACAGACCAAAGAAGTGTTCTGGAAACAACACCCCCCCCAACTATTTCTAAAACATAAAAGGGACATTTGTATCTCCTTTGTATATCTCAGATGTATTCCCTTAACATCTATAACTCTTTTTTTGAATATCCTCTTACATAGTGACAATTTTGCCCACTGGTTTTTTTGTTTGTTTGCTTGCTTGCTTGTTTTTTCCCCTTTGAGATCTGTTCAATAAGCAATGCTGGTAGAAGAGTATCACTGTATAGAATTCATGTTAGAACCAAGTTACAGGGAATGTTGGACTTGATCCAACATCAGCCCCCAGATGCACCAACAATACCTTGTGGCATTGTTTTTCTTTTGCATAGGCACATTAAAATGGGGAAACAATATATACGCAAACAAGTTCTTATCTAATAGAGATGGAACACAAATTTTGTAATGCAGTTAGGCCTTATACCCTGAACATTGGCATAATGATTCAGCTTAGGCCTCAGAAGAATGGGCATTGCCCATACACCCCTGAACAATAGATACCATCTATGGAAACAACCACAACTGTAACACTAGTAGGATGCAAACCTCTACCAGGGAAGACCCTACCACTGCTCTGGCATTGACTTACTCCAGAGAGTGCTCTCAACACCCAGATGACTTAGCAACAACCTGCTTGCAGGGCAGGTCTCTCCGCATCTAATGGTGAGGTGAAATTAGAGGATGCTCCACATCAGCCTGACTTCGATGAAAGAAATGCACAGAGTCCAGAATCTTTAAATACAGGAACCTGACACCAACAACAGCTAAAGTGCGAAAAAATTTCACCGTGACCATGGAAAATGACTCAAGGGTTGGACAGACTGGTATGCCTGAAGCCCAGAGTTGGTCTTATGCCAATAAACTTCTGGGATGAGGCCTTCTTGTAATCAGGTCAGGCCAAGGATTTTTTTTTCTGTTTTCCCCTATTTTGCTGGGCCTATGCAAACAATGACGATTGCCATTATCACACATTTACTACTGTATTTTTTTAAACACCTATCCTTTAAGAAAGAATAAAAACAGCTTACTGAACTTAAAAAAAAATAACTGTAGTAGAATGCCTATCTCGAATACAGGCAGGGAATGGGAAGGACGGGGGGGGGGGGCATTGGGGGTGGGAATGTTGCACTGGTGAAGGGGGGGTGTTCTGTTTGTGACTGTAACCCAACTATAATCATGTTTGTAATCAGGGTGCTTAAATAAAAAATTAATTAAAAAAATTACCTTGAGCAACAAAAAAAAAAAAAAAAAAGAAAAAGAAAAGACATTTTTGCAATGATCCTCAGAGACAAAGAGAGGCTGGCCAGAAGGTCCAGCTCACGACATGAAGATCACCACAAAGAGTAGTGAGTGCAGTTAGAGAAATAACTACACTGAGAACTATCATAACAATGTGAATGAATGAGGGAAGTGGAAAGCCTGTCTAGAGTACAGGTGGGGGTTGGGTGGGGAGGAGGGAGAATTGGGGACATTGGTGGTGGGAATGTTGGACCCGTGAAGGGGGGTGTTCTTTACATGACTGAAACCCAACTACAATCATATTTGTAATCAAGGTGTTTAAATAAAGATATTAAAAACATTGTTTATTTTTCATATATTACTTTTTATCTTCATGTACTACTATTATTATTTTTATTTACCTATCTATTTTTGGTCGATTTCTTTGTTTTAGTGTGGGTATTGAAGTTATTGCCCCCACTTATCTTTTTTTCTTCTCTTTTTTTTTTTTCTTTTCAGATTTCTGGGTGGCACCGGCAGTGCTCAGGGATTATGCCTGGCTCTGGGCTCAGAGATTGCTCCTGGCAGGCACGAGGGACCATGTGGGGCGCTGAGATTCGAGCTGATGACCTCCTACATGAAAGGCAGACGCCTTGCCTCCATGTGATCTCTCAGGCCCATTCTTTTCCCTCTTCATGGGCTCTGCCATGATGCCTTTCTCAAGACCACAGCGTTTTTTATTTTTTTGGTTTTTGTTTTGTTTTGTTTGTTTGTTTTGTTTTGTTTTTGTGGTGCTTAGCGTTATTGTTGGAACTCTTAATAGATATTTGACACTTCATTTCGTAGGAGTGGAGTGTTTCACCTTCTTTTTCTCCTTCGTCTCTCAAACCGATGACGAGAGCCTCTAGAAGAATTATGCTTATTTCCGGCGTATTAGACTTTTACCCCAGTTTATTATTTTTCTCCTCTTCAAACAAAACCACATAACTTGAACTAGCTAGTCCTGCCCCCCAATTAGAGGGGGAAATAAAGGAGGCATCAGGACCAAACAGGTGTAAGACTACGAAGTAATAGGATAGGTACAGAGGGGACCACATATTCTAGCAGCCCTGGGGGTGAGGGAAGAGGATATGGGAGGTAGGACAAAAACGGAGGAGTAGGGAAGACAAACCGGTGATGGGAATCTCCCCTGATTTTATGTAAATATGTACCTAAAATATTATTGTCAACAATATGTAAGCCACTATGATCAAAATAAAAATTATGTTAAAAAATAATTTTAAAAAAAGATATGCAACATTTATCATTTGAACAGTTCTACCAAGTCATGTTCAATACCAACCGCCAAGATGGACTTACTATAAGACTGTATATTTCTTTCTTTCTTTTTTTTTTTTTTTTTGGTTTTTGGGTCACACCCAGCAGCTCACAGGGGTTACTTCTGGCTCCACGCTCAGAAATCGCTCCTGGCAGGCCCGGGAACCTTTTGGGATGCCAGGATTCGAACCAATGACCTTCTGCATGAAAGGCAAACGCCTTACCTCCATGCTATCTCTCCAGCCCCAAGACTGTATATTTCTTTACCATATTTATTCTCCTCATTAGACCACAACATTCAATTTCCATCAAGAAAAAAATAAGAGTTCCCTTTAGCCCTTCAGTCTATCAATCTGGTGACACATTCTGAAGGGTTTTGAGGATTTGTTTTTATAGCCTTGCCTCTATGACATGCAAAAACAGATAAAAAAAAAAAAGTCACCCAAACCATTCATCTTACCCACATGATAACAGTAATCCAGAACTGAAATAAACATCCAGATGCTTTTAGATAAATTATCTCATTATCATGTATATATTTACTCTCACATAAACATAGCCAACACTCTTTCCACTTCAACCCTTTTTCTCAGACTTGTTGAGGAAGAAGTTTTCACAATGGGAGTCAAGAAGCACAGCTGTCGCCCACAAGTTTTTCCCACATGGTAACATAATATTATCTGCTACTGAGAGCATGAACTTACATCCAATTGGAATATGCATCCTGTGGACTTACATTCAATTGAATTATCCATTCAAATCCTCACTAGGTATCTCTAATATACATTCTATTGGTATTTCTCAATTTTCCAACCATGGCCTCTTTTTCAACTTGTTTCCTTCTTGTTGATCCCATCCTACTGTCAGATTGTGGGCACGTTTTTTTTTGTTTGTTTGTTTGTTTGTTTTGTTTTTGGATTTTGGTTTATGGAACATACCTGGTGTGTTACCCTGGCTTTGAACTCAGAAATCATTCCTGGCTTGGGAGACATATGGGACACTGGGGGTGGGACCCAGGTCCATCATGGGTTAGCCGCATGCAAGGCAAGCACCCTACCACTGTGCTATGGCTCAAGTGTGAGCACCTATTCTTGTGATTTTCATCAATGGCCCCCTTGAAATATCTCAGAGGCTAATGGGAGATTAAATATGGGCTCTGACTGAGAAATAATGCTATTCTATGACAGCTTTAACATACCCTGATGTCTCCTATTTGGAATTAATCACTAACTTGCCAATCCATTCTCCAAGAACCACCTTTCATTTCAAAGAAGCATCACAGAACTTTTCCCAGGGCACAAGGAGATTACTCTTGACCAGTGAGAAAAGGCTACAGCTGAGGATTGCTATCTCTCATCTCTGGACAAGAGCTACTTAGCTTGCTCACTGGAACTTATTAATTTATGAAAAATTTACTAAAACTATAAGTAAGTTTAGTAAATCTATGAAATTCATGATCAATAGACAAAAAATCAATTGCATGTCTATATCCCAACAACAAAAATCACAAATTGAAGAAATAGCAACATTTTCTCTGACAAAAGATTGTACAAAGACTACAGGAAAATGATAAAACATTGGGAAATCCTAAATAATAAGCATACTCACTGTCTAAAAAAATTCCTTAGACTGACCACAGAACTGAGGATACCAAAAGGGGGTGAGGGAAGGTACCTGAATGTTTCAATAGTGAAGAAATGGTGGTGAGTTTACTATGATAGTCCTGTACCCCAATACATCTGAATAATTCACTATTATAAATAAACTGTTCGCACTATAAAACTAATTTTAGGTGAGCATGAAAACAGCTTAAATGACCATACAATTAAATGACCATACAATTTGCATGTGTGAGACCCTGAATTAAATCTCAGCACCACAGAACTCCAAAGCACAGTCAGATGAAACTTGGATCCCCAAGCACAAAGCTATCAGGTCCACATCAGTAGGACAAGTATAACAAGACATAGTTCTACAAAAATCTGAAACTATTTTTAAATAAATGAATTTTTAATGAACTAACATTTCATCTATATTGAATGTTATATATATGAGCAGGTATTTTTGGCATTCATAGAAATTTTTATTAAAATACTTTATTTATTAATGTGGACACTTAAGTAGTAGCTGTAATATAATATTTTCTAACATAAAGTGAATATTTTATCTTTTAGGCTAAAACACACATTTATACTTCTGTAGGCCTATTTATGCCCTTTTAAAATTTTCTTTGTTTAGATTTTTATTTAAAGCATTCAGCTTTACAGTTATTTGTAAATTTTAGATATACAATATCTCAGCACCAATCCCACCACCAGTGTCAACCACCCTCCACAATGTTCCCAGAGTTCATCCCATATCACCAAGCCCTGCCCCTGCCATTATACCAGGCAGTGCTGTTGTTGTTTGGTTTTTTGTTTGTTTGGGGCCACACCCAGTGACGTTCAGGGGTTACTCCTGGCTATGCGCTCAGAAATCGCTCCTGGCTTGAGGGACCATATGGGACGCCATGGATTGAACCGACGTCCATTATGGGTCAGCCGCGTGCAAGCAAATGCCCTACCACTGTGCTATCACAACGGCCCCTACCAAACACCTTTTTAAGTTTGGTTGTTAAAGTTTGGGTCTCATGCATTTATTGTTGTTGACTCTAGAGCTTAGTTATTTAGTTCTGACCTTTCTTTTTTTTTTTTTTTTTTGGTTTTTGGGCCACACCCGTTTGACGCTCAGGGGTTACTCCTGGCTAAGTGCTCAGAAATTGCCCCTGGCTTGGGGGGACCATATGGGACGCCGGGGGATCGAACCGCAGTCCGTTCCTTGGCTAGCGCTTACAAGGCAGACACCTTATCTCTAGCGCCACCTTCCCGGGCCCCTAGTTCTGACCTTTCTTTTTTTTTTTTTTTTTTTTTTTGTAAGGCACTTGTTTTATAGGAGGCCAAGCCCAGTTTAATCACTGAAGCCACATATGATTCCCCTATATGAATAACCCCCACTAGTGATCTCTGAACACAGTGCCTGATATGCCTAGCATCTGATCACAGCTAGATATGGCCTCACACCCCAACCTCAACCCATACTGTTTTGGGGTCAAACCCAGCAGTTCTTGGCGCTTATTCCAGTCTCTGTGCTCATTGGTCACTCCTCAAAGACAGGTCTTTGGAAGCTATATGTGGTATTATAGATCAAATTCAGGTTTCCATGTGCAAGGCAAATACCCTACCCACTAGACTATCTCTTCACCCACCACCCTTAAGTTTTTATCATCCTTAATTTTTTTTATAATTTTTTATTATGAATTATGACAACAAAAGATGCAAAGAAAGAAGATAAGGTAAAGTTACAGTGGAAGGACAATCACCCATAACATAATTATCAGAAGAAGTCCCCTTGCTGATATCTTAACTTTGAATTTTCACCAAAGAAAGTTAAGATAAATAAAACAGAATCCATGTGCAATTACTTTTTCCCTCAAGTCCCCAGATTGTAGCACATTATAATATTTCTTAACAGCACACAAGGCAATCTAAAGCCATCAAACTTACGTAACTCCTTAAACATTAGAGGCATAGTATTTTTTACATTTCCATGTACATGCATATTAGCTTAAGTTAACCTCAAATTTTAAGTGGGTGTGTTTTAAGGATTAGAGTCAAAGGAGCACAGTAAAAACGGTGTTAGAGTGGCAATTGTTGTTTGCATAGGCCCACCAAAATATGAGAGGCATGGAAAGGAATAACCTTGGCCTAAATACAAAGAGATCCTACCCCTGAAGTTTCCTGGCATAAGACCAGCTCTAGGCCTCAGGAAAGTTATCGTTCGCTCCAAGACATTGTCTGTAGCGCCAACACACTTATCACACAGTCTCTGTTGTTGGTCTCATGTTTCTGTATTAAAGATTCTGGAATCTGCATGTCCTACATTGAAGTCATGATGTGGAGTGCCTTTTCGTTTCACCTCACCATGAAAGGGGAATGCAGGAAGCCCTGTCCTGTAAGCAGGTTGTTGTTGTTAAGTCTTCTCAGTGTTAAGGGAAGTCTCTTTTGAGCAGGACGATGTCTGAGCAGTGGTAGGGTCTTCCGTGGTAGAGGATTGCTTCCAGGTGATGTTATAGACAAACCTCACCATAAAGGGGCAATACAGCAAGCCCTGTCCAGTAAACAGGTCATTGTTCTTGTTGTCTTCTCAGTGTTAAGGGATGTCTCTTTTGAGTAGATCGATGTCTGAGCAGCTGTAGGGTCGTCCCTGGTACAGGAATGCCTCCGGGTGATGTTATATACAACCTTGGATGTTTTGTAAATGTCTTCTGTAGATCAAGGGGTAAATGGAGAATGCCCATTCTTCTGAGGCCTGTGCCAGGTCTTTATGTCAATGTTCAGGGTGTAAGGTCTCATTGCACTACAAGATTTGTGAGTTCCCATTTCTATTAGATAAGAACTTATTGGTATGTATAGTATTTTCCTATATTATTGTGCCTACGCAAACAAGATATAAAGCCACGTGGTGCTATCAGATATATGGGGGCATAAGAACATTTCCAACAAGACCCATGACTTGGTTCAAACGTAAGTATTAAACTGAGGGATTCTTTCACACCAAATTCCATATTGAGCAGTTCATAAAGAGAAGATAAAAAACATGGGGGGGGATCATCACTGTATAAGAAAGTATTTAGCAAAAGTTATAGCCGTCAAAGAAAACACCCATAAAATGTTGAAAAGATATGTGTCCTTTTTATGCCTTTTAAAATAGTTGGGTGGGTGTTAACTCTAGGGCACCACTTTGGTCTGTGAATTAGGACTCAACAGTACTTAAGTTAGAAAGGGTAAAAAAGGAGTAATGATGATAGGAGTTAAAGAAGTTAAAGAGAAATATGAACTTATGAAGGGGTATGCAAAAGGGCAGAGTACAAAATGGACATTCTGCATACATAAAAACATAATTCAATGATAGTGAGTACTATTAATGTTTCTTGTGAGAGTACTATTAATGTTTCTTGATTTTGAAAATGTAGACTGGACAGAGATTACCAGTGCCAGCCAAACCTCCTCCTGCTTGAAGGAGAGATCCTTCAAGAAGCTGGGAGAACAGAAGTTCAGAGCCCCACCCAGACCCTCCCTAAGGAGCCGCATGGATAGTGGGGGAAGGCCTAGGGTACCTTCAAACTCCACCAAGGGACCCAACTCACCGGCTTGCCCCAGGGGTGTGGCCCGGGGAAGCCCTGGAGATCTGGAGCAAGGCGGCAGAGGGGTGCTGGGGTTACCCAAATCCCGCACCCCCCCCTAGGCCTGGCCAAGCAGGCCTCCGGCATGGCGTGGGCCTGCCAAACCTCTTCCTGCTAGACTCCCGGCTCGTTCTGACCTTTCTTAACAACATCAATGAACTTGAGTCCTCATGACCCATGTCTCCTGTTATTTCACATCTGTCTTTCTCCTCCACTGCCCATTTTTTTTTCCTTCTCCTCACTATACTCTGGGATCAAGACTACTTTAAACCACATGTAAGTAATATCATCCTCTATTTAACCCTCTTCTGGCTTACTTTATTTAATTTAATAGTTTACAGTTCCATCCATATTACAGCAAATTTCATGACTGCATCATTTCTTGTTTCATTGTATATATGTATATATGTACCACATCTTCATGATCCATTCATCTGTTGTTGAGCATCTAAGTCAGAGAGAGAGAGAAAGATGCAGAATGCTCTCATCTATGGATTTTAAGAAAAATGAAAGACATTCTTGCAATAATAATTTTCAGACACAAAAGAGAGAAGGGCTGGAAGTTACAGCTCACCTCATGAAGCTCACCACAAACAGGGATGAGTTTAGTTAGAGAAATAACTACATTTTGAACTATCCTAATAATGAGAATGTATGAGGGAAATAGAAAGCCTGTCTAGAGTACAGGTGGGGGTTGGGTGGGGAGGAGGGATATTTGGGACATTGGTGATGGGAATGTTGCACTGGTGATGGTGGTGTTCTTTACATGATTGAAATCCAAACACAATCATGTATGTAATCAAGGTGTTTAAATAAAATATACTAAAAAAAGAATGTGAGAGGAAGGAGGAAAATATTGACTCCAAGATTCTCATCCTTTGCAGTCGTTCTCGTATGCCCCACTATTCATTCTCCCAGGGATTTGAATTCACCTCATTTATTCTCCCACTACATCCCTAAGCCTGAAGCAAAATCCCCCTCCCAAATCTATTCTTCCCACAACTTTTGCATCACTGTTTCTATTTACCTCCTCTCTGAACCCCTCCTTCAAGTCAAAGGGAAATGGCCAATGTCATCCTTTCCATACATGTAATGCCACAGTTCCTTCTCTTGGCTTCTATATGATACAAATGCTTCATTAATTTAAAGACTCTGCTTGCTAAATGCCTGTCAATTTGTTTGCACATAATTAATCTCATTAACCCATCTGCTGGTATTACTGCTCTCTGTTGAGGACTATAAAGTTCCAGAGAATCAAAGATCTGTCTGTCATATCAATCTTCAGGCTTCCATCATGATTATCTATGGCATTAACCTCTGAATATATGAGTTTTTCAAGCCTCTTCCCTTTGCACTCCCCTTTCTTGGTGTTTCAACACTATCAGACCACTTAGGTTGTACAACCCCACTTCCCTGCCACAGCACCTCTCTCTTTCATGCCTTTGCGTATTGTCCTCTATCTAAAAGAGAGAGCTGGCAAGCTTTTTCCACAAAAGACCGAAGAGCAAACATTTTAGTCATTGTGGACCATATGGTCTCTGTCCTAGCTACTCATATCTGCCATGACAACACAAATGCATAGTCCATCCACAAATAGATAAGTGTGGCTGTGTTCCCAACCATTTTTATTTCTATAATCAGGAAATGAGCTAAATTTGTTCTTGTGACTCCCATTGCCAAATCCTGGTCTTCATATAGCCACCTTTCTCATTCTCCATCTAGCTACTCCCTTTATTACTACAGGACACTCACCCCAAGTTCTCTTCTTTCAAGTCCTTTCTCCAGCTTCAAGTTATATGCACCCTTTCTTTGCACTCCTGCAGCATATAAAGCAGCAGCATTTTATAGGCACAGAAAAAGTTTCTTTTTCACACCTGACCATTCTTCAGATGTGGTAGAAGTTCCATCACCATAAAAATACATAGTCTCCCAACTACTTCCTCCCATTATTAGGAACTTAAACTTCTCTCACTCCTTACAAACAAATCTCCTACAGAGAATACTTCTGTCTCCTATTTCTCTGATGCTGTGGGGTTTGGTAAGTCAAAAGGGAAAGATCTGTCTGTTCTGTGTTCTTATACCAGGTACATCAATCTGTCTTAATCTTGCCATTAGCAACTAATTTGTTAACAGTAATAATATTAATTGAGGCAGAGAAACACCCAGTGGTGTTCACAGGCTATTTCTGATTCTGTGCTCAGGACGGACCTCTGTTCCAGAAATCATATGTGGTGCTGGATATTCAAACTGGGGTCAACAAGATTGAGGTAAATGTCTAAATCCTTTACTATCTCTCCAGCCCAAGAAAAAAAAGCAACATTTTTTCCTCCCATATTTTATCTCTGCATAACTTCAAAACACTACACAGAAACAGAGAAATTATTATAATCCCCCCAATAAAGCCCAGTATATACCACCAGTCAGAGCACTGGGCAGGTTTCTTAGCAATGTTCTTTATATATTTTATGTATTTTCCTTTGCTTTTAGTTTAACAATCTGAGCCTAAACTTAATCCTTTGAAGGGTGTTTATATTTCTCATGAATAAACCAGAAATGCAACTCTTCCTTTGATACTAAGAGCAAATAACACACTTTGCATTACCTCTTATTTTTTTACGTATAGCCTAATGTTACTAATAACCTACTAAGTACTTTGGCAATAGTCTCTAAGTTGAACACGTAGAGCTCACTAAATCTTTAATTCAGTTTTCTGATTTTTATAAATCTGGCAATGAGTCCACAGTTATCTGAGACCTCGGGGTGAGGACCCATCCTCCATGCAGGAAAATGCACTTGCTGGCTGCATCATAGGATGGCAGGATGTGAACATCCATGTGGTGTAGATGCTGGCCTTCATGAGTTTTAACCCAAGTCAGATATTTCCCAAGGTGGAAAATTTGGGCTGAGCAGAGAGGTGTAAGCATATTTCCTCCATGGATGTCTTTAATTAAAGGCAGAAGATTTACATGATCTGAAGAGAAACCAGGCATGGAAGCACTATTTTCTGAAAACTATCTCTTGCGCTCCCCACTTTACCAAGCCAAATTCAAGATATTTTTTTAAATCTCGCAGCTATTCTCAGAAATACTGCAAAACCTTCTTGAACATCAGCATAAAAAACAGAATTTTTGGTAGTTTTTAATCTGTGAATAGTCACATCACTGATCCTATCTTTAATTGGTTATGGTTTTTAACCACTAGTATGAGAGCTTGCTTTTGCATTATAAATTACCATTAATGTAATAGCTTTATTGATTTAGTTTATTATGTATCATTGGGTGGTCTTATGGTTTATAGTAATGCATATTTACCCACATGGATGAAAGAAAAATACAATAAATAGAATACAGATTGAAAAGCAAACTGCCCAGTTTGTATCCACTGTTACATTATATCAGCTTTGGGTAAGTTATCCAATTTCTTCAATGTCCCTTATTTAACATTAATATAGATAAAATATTACTTAATCAATCATATAAATATTGGAAGTACCAAAGAGATAATCCATAAAATGTATTAAGAGCACAGAGGTACATAAATAGGCCTTTGCCAAAAAAGCAGACTTTAAGCAGTTCAAATACAAATTATCCATAAGTCTGTTGTTTAAAGCAGTGTTTTCAACCTTTCTGTGCAAAGGCACACTTTTTTCATGAAAAAAAAAATTACGAGGTACACCACCAATAGAAAATGTTAAAAAAAAAACTTAACTCTGTGCCCATATTGACTATATATAAAGTAATTCTCTTAAATGGGAATCAAATAAACACAAAAAATTATTTTATAATTACTTTATTATGAAATAATGTAATGATTGGTTTATTTGTGAGCCAAAGCCACATGTTAAGGATGAAATTGGAATTTTTCTCACAGCACACCAGACAATATCTCACAACACATTAGTGTGCTGCGGCACAATGGTTGAAAAATGCTGGTTTAAAGGCATGTGTCTGCAATTCTTTTGATATTTTTTTATATAACACACATTTCATAGATTATATGCTTTATGGCACTTTTGTTAGTTTGGTATCTACTGTATATCTTTCTATTGGAAATTACACAATCTATGGTCAGAGATCTTTTCTTCTCTCTGGTTTATTACTACAACTACAAGACTGAGAACAGGGTCTGCCATGCAGGAGGCTCTTAATAAAATCTTTTCATGAATCTAGTGGCTAATGTGAATTAATAGTATGTATTTGCTCAAAATTGTGAAAATATTTTAAATTTCTCAGTACTGGCAGTTCCATCCATATGTCCAAAAGAGGTAGACTAGTCTATCAAGAGCATGAAACAAAAATGTTTATAACAGCTTTATTTATATTACCTAAAAATTATGAGCATCATAGAAATAGCTAAAAATCTGTAGTAGCTAAAAATTATATCAATATAAAAAAGCAGAAAAAAGTGAGATTTTTCTGCAGTGGATTATTGCATAGCAAAAATAATAGGGCAGGAGAGATAGTACTTCAGATAAAGTGTCTGCTTATGCACAGTCAGCTTGGGTTCAATTCCCCCCATGCTACATATGGTCCACGCTAGAACCTTGCCAAGAGACAACCCTAAGCAGAGAGCCAGAAGTAAGACACTACCAGATGTGTCTCAAAAAAAAAAAATAAAAAGAAAAGAAAACAAGAACAAACTCCTCCTACATGTAACAACATGAATATGAATCTCACAGACATAAATGAGCAAAATAATCCAAACACAAAAAATAGGATAATGTATATTTCTACTTACATCAACTCAACTGTATGAAAGTACAGTACATAAAAAACAAAACTTATTTGCAGATAGACAACTCAAAATACTAATATATCTGTTAGAGGAATGTTGAGAGGACAAGAGCTTTCTAGAATAAAGAAAATATTCCAGATCTTAATTTGGGCACATCACAATGGATGCACATGCTGTTTTGTGTGTAGTGTCAATGTAAATTCATTGAGCTATACAATGAGGATCCCTGCACTTTATAGTTAGTATGTTATATATGTGTGTGTGTATATATATATATATGTGTGTGTGTGTGTGTGTATATATATATATGGTTTTTAGGAAGAGAAAAATTTCTGCATGCCTGACATATAACTGGAGATGTTTAATTAATAGAACAGGAATGACTTTCCCATCAATAAAGTTTATCTTGGGTATCATCTCAGTATCTATGCTCAGTAAATTGGTAACCAGATCTGAGCACTCATACACACTAACCATTTCTACATTTTATAAAATACTGTTGCAAAAAAAAAAAAAAGAAAGAAAGAAAAAAGAAAATGCTTTTGCCAATAGCAACCATGGTAGTTCGTATTTCTTTGCCACGTATGTTTTGTTTCATCTTAGGCTTTTTCAATACCAGGTTGTCAGAATTCTCCATTATGGGGGGAAAAAATCCCAAAACCTCCTTCCTCCAGCAAAAGAGCTACATGCACTTTCATCCTGCAGATTTCAGAATTGATTCTCTGCTGTGAGCGTGCTCCATATCCCACAGAATTGTGCACTAAAATCTAGAGCAACGAACACACCTATGAAAAACGATGCTTTCGAGCCTGCCCCATGGTGCAGTAAATTTGAAAGTGCTCTTAATAATAATAAGGATCAACATTGACTTTAATGGTCCTCAAATCCATCACGTAATTTCATCAGCCATCCAGCACAGATGCAAGCAGGGGTGATGTCATACTTTTTCCCCTTGCTCTGAAACCTGAGTCAGGCGCCAGAGATGGAAACCAGTTTTACAGACACTAATAAGATTAAAGCTTCTGGCAGTTTCTGATCAATAGATGGTAGCTAGAGGAATCCCAAACAATGCAGCAAGCCCTCACTCAAACAGAAAGTGGGTTCAGGTGTCACCTTCTGTAAGTAGGGAAAGTCAACTGTGTATTGTGAGACATTTGGCTATTTCTCTTTATTCCCAAGACCAAGATCCACATGAAAAATGAGGAATTGTCACTTAGGTAGCAGTTGCATATACAGTTCGCATTTGATCTTGACCATATAGGAATCACAGACCATTGATAAACCTATTGTATAATAAAGTGGCAGTTAATAATTATAGTCTTGGGATCCAAGGACAGTGTGACCTAAAGCCTTGTTCTTCCATTGACTAATTAACCTTGGGCAAGTATGCCTGCCTCTCCAGGCTTCAGCTCCTTCATCTACAAAGTGACAATAAAAACACCTACCTCATAGAGGTATAGTGCGGGTAAAGATGTGTGTGTGACACACCTATGACATTCCCTTGACCTTAATTAATAAATGCTCAAAACATGAGTGCTAACAATGAAAAACAAACATCAGAATCACAAGCATTAATACTATTGTAAGCATATGACCTAAACTATAATACTTTTCCATGTTTTTCATTGTTCTGCTATGATTAATAGCTATCTGTGATCATTTGAATACACAAACTTCTCCCAGAGGGGAGAATTGTTTTGTGCTTCATTTTACTTACCTTAACTTTCCCATCTCTAAAACTTAGGAAAAGCAAGAAGCCAGTGCCTGCAAATTCTTATATCCTCCAGGTTGCTTTAAGAAGAACTTCAATAACATGGCAAAATACAATGACCTCATCATCTCAATGTTGCAGCAGAAAAAAAAAAAATCAATGCTACTTAAAAAGCCTGACAATCAATCAAGGTCTAGCCAGATATCTGTGGAAGTCAAACAGCCCCTTATAAAATAACTGATTTACCTAGGGATCTCATTAAAGTTCTGCAAGCAGTATTTCCCTGATGTAAGTTAAGAGTTTTCCTTTGGGTTGGGCTTTTTTCAGAGATGGAATCCCTGTGAGATCAGGGCTATACGTCTTCCCAGCATCTGTCTCAAGAGCACTTTTATTGGTTGGATGTCCTCACTTGCATTACCACTGGAAACATCATTTATATGTCAATGCCATTCCACCCTCCCTTAGTGACTCGGACCTTCCACTCACACATACTGGTTAGTACAGAGTAAGATCATAAACAAGTAATAAGCAGACTTTATTTTTATTGCATTATACACAGTTGAGTAGGAGTTACAGTGAGCATCATTTTAAGAGGATTTTTTTCTAGTCTACAGATCTCCTAAAAACTCATCATCTGAATATCCATGAAAAACAACTTTATTTACTTCTTCATTTTAAGAAATAATATTAGCCATTCTTCTAGGACTGAACACAAGTGTTCTCTTCTTTGGGGTGTTGAAATGTCAGCTAGTGCAGATCCCATTAGGTCCAGGCCCAATCCTTGTAAAAGCAATGTAATCAGAATGAAAGACAGAATGTGGTAGAAATCACTCAATAAAAATCTTTTTCCCTTCTATCAGTAAAAAATATGTTATACTATGGGTGGATTACCCATTCCAAAGAATTGTAAACAACTTAGAGTACAAACTAATAATTAAAAGTGGGGAAATCAGGGCTAGAACAATAGCAGGGCAGCTGTCTTGTACACTGCAAACCCAGGTTTGATTTCCTGGCATCCTATGTAATACCGGAACCTGCCAGGAGTAACTTCTAATCATAGAGCCAGGAGTAACCCCTGGGGACCTGGGTGTGCCCCTCCACACAAAAAAAAAAAGGTGGAGAACCAAATTGAGCAATCTCTGATCCCAGCAGCACTGCATCTATTCATTTAGAAACCACAATAAAGATGAATGTAAGAGACCAAATCTTTTTTTTTTTTACTTTTTTTTATTGTGACTGAAGTTCATTACACAGAATTATTTACAGTACATAGTGACAATGAATGAAGGGCTTTCACACTACCAATGTTGTCCTCCCTCCACTCCTGTTCCCAGCTTGTCTCCCACATATCCCTTTACCCCCCAAAAACCTAGTGTAACTGGTCTTCACCTTACAGCTTGTTCTAGGTTGGGTATCTATTCTGTTTGGTGATCCAATCTGGTCATTTTTTATTTACACTACATGTTCATATGACTGGTCCTGGAATTATTCTTTCCCCCTCTCAATTTATGAGGCTGAATGATTCAAGTTATGCTATTCTGTTGGAGATAAAAAGGTTAAGGAAAAGAGAAGAAAAAACTTGGTATCAACTACTAAAATAGAAAGAAAAAAAATCACCGAACAATATCCACAAAAGTGAAAAAGAAAGAAAAAAGTGGAAGAAAAAAGAGAAGTGAAATAATATAAAAAATAAATAAATAAATAAATAAATAAAGCAAAACAAAACCAGAAAAAGTGGTGCAGTGGAAGGGCTTGGTGTTACCCCACCATTTTTTTTTTTTGTATAGGCACAGTATGTATTGAGGAAGGAAGGAAATTCGTGTGGCCTAAGAGATTTAGGGTTTCTCCACTCTTGAAACATATTGTCATGGGAACAACCACTGGCTCCATACCTTCTCATTGCCATATCCCAGGGTTTTTTGGTTTTTTGGTTTTGTTTTGTGTAGT
Organism: Suncus etruscus; assembly: GCF_024139225.1. Classification (NCBI taxonomy): domain Eukaryota; kingdom Metazoa; phylum Chordata; class Mammalia; order Eulipotyphla; family Soricidae; genus Suncus; species Suncus etruscus. Next base: position 127,222,148 of record NC_064849.1, read on the forward strand.
GTCAGGAAATTTTCCTTTTGGTTGTGGATGAAAAAATAAGGCCACTGTAGCAAGCAATCTTGGTATTTGCGCAGGTCCTAGGACAAGGCCTAGGATAGAGTCTTTAAGGTTCTAGAGGTACTGTTCCAACATTGTTGGTGTGTTCAGTTTTTTGTATCGTGTGCTCCATGTTTTTACTCATTCCCTAAGCCGAAGTCTAGAAAATTGTGGTTCCAAAGGTTCTGCTCAGTCTCTGTTGTCAGAATTGGGCCTCTGCACTAAGAAATCTTGATTTTTGTAGGAGACTTGGGCTATAACCTTGGGTAGGGTTTTCCTTAATGGTCTCAAGGTATGTTCAGCCCAGTCACGGTTGTCAAAGTCAGTTTTCTGTAGTTAGCGCTCTCATTTTTCATAGTTCAAAGGACAATACATCTTCTGATTTCCACTTAGTGTTAGGTGATGTGATAGGACCTCCTGGTCTTAGGTCAAGTTGTCATTTCCTCGATGTCCTCACTGTCATATTAACACTGGCACAACTATATCTCCCAAAGGAGCTTAGTTCCTGGAATTGTTGCAGGGGTTGTTTCAGTTCTACGTCTGGGATCTGGGGTTTGAGAATGAACTAACACTGTCCAATCTCGTGGAGACTGAGTTGTATCCACATGACATATGTCCAGGATGGGTGGCACCCTTGTGTAAAAAGTGTGAGTTCTTATCCTTAGAAGATAAGATCTTGTGTCTGAGTCCATGATTTCCCCTTATTTACTGTGCCTATACAAAAACGTATGGTGTCCTTTTGTATTGCTGGTGCTATTCCAGGTAAGGATGACAGGCTACACGTACAGTATTTGTGGTATGGTCTGAGCTTTTGTTCCAGGCAAGATATTTTCTTAGATTTTGTACTAAGCAGCATCAAAACTGGTGAGGGTAGAGAAAATACGTATATAGATAGATAGATAGATAGATAGATAGATAGATAGATAGATAGATAGATAGATAGATAGATGAAATTGAGATATAAAAAAAAAGAAAGGAAATTTAGGGAAAAAAAGGAAAAAGGTATTTGAAGAAAGTAATGGGGAGGCTATCTGTATGTTTAGGAATACATATCTTAAGATATATTATTATAAAGGTATTAAGCTTACATAGGCAATATAGACCTCTCAGTTAGGTTTTCTGAGATATTCTTGTGGGGAGTGAAAGCCAAGGTACTTTTTCGTATCACAGACTTTGGTCTAGAATTTAAGATATGATTTGCGGTATTTCAGAGTCCTGTAGTGTCCTTGAATTCGGGATTTTGCTGCAGCTGAATCCGGTATCATGCAACCATCCACGATTTGATGAGGGTGAGAGGGGTCACAAGCTTGAGTCAGGAGGCTTATTGGTTGTGGTTTCTTGCTGAGACACAAAATGAGAGGGTGTCTTTCATGAGGAGCTGAATGGTGCTCTGTTGGGAAGGTCGATCTTGGTGCCTAACAGGTTAAAAACTGAGGGTAAAGACGGTTAAATAAGGGGAAGATAACAAATCTGGATTGGGATATGGGGGGGAGTAGAAAGGTAGAAAAAAGTAGAAAGGGGTGTGGAAAGGCAATATAGAAGAGGGGCTATATACATTGTATAGATGAAATATTTAAGGATAAGGCTCGGCAGTCAGAGAGGACAACTGTATAGAAAGTAACATTCACTTAGACACTGACTTCAGAGATCAATTTGAGTGCTATCCTCCATATATAGGATATTCCATTTCCTTTCCTATAAATAGTCAAGAATTAGAATATTTTTGAACGATGTTAAAGAGGGTATATGTCGTGCGGGCGCATTTGCGCCCGCGTGCTTTTGAACATGGTTATTGGTTAAAAAATAAATAAATAAATAAATAAATAAATAAATAAATAAATAAATAAATAAATAATAAATAAATAAGACACCCCTGCAGAGGGGTTAATATGGTTGAGATAAATCTGCTTTGGCTAGCTGTCCTGGCATGTGTGGTCTCCAAGTCCAGCTCTCGCCTCTGCAGCTTGTGAATGAATGGAGAGGGGAGGAGTTTTCCTCCACCCCATCCTATTCCCCAAGGCCCAGATTAACAGATGTGGCCATGAAGACCATTCTGGCGTGGGGGAATCTGGCCCCCCAGACTAACTAGTAGTCCGGGGGTTCTTTGGCTAGCTGTCCAGCCCAGTGCCCACCACATACCAGTGCAAGGGACAAACTCCTGGCATGTGTGGTCTCCAAGCCCAGTTCTTGCCTCTGTAGCTTGCAAATGAATGGAGAGGGGAGGAGTTGTCCTCCACCCCATCCCATCCCCCAAGACCCAGGTTACCAGAAGTGACCATGAAGACCATTCTGGAGTGGGACATACTGGCAGTCCAGGGCGGTTCTTTGGCTAGCTTCCAGCCCAGTGCCCACCATATACCAGTGCAAGGGTCAAACTCCTGGCATGTGTGGTCTCCAAGCCCAGCTCTAGCCTCTGTAGGCAGTCCGGGGGGTTCTTTTGCTAGCTGTCCAACCCAGTGCCCACCACATACCAGTGCAAGGGACAAACTCCTGGCATGTGTGGAGAGACCAAATCTTTGGGGCCTGAGAGATAGAACAGCGATAGGGCATTTGCCTTGCATGGAGCTGATCCAGGAGAACCCGGTTTGATTCCTGGAAACCCATATGGTCCTCCAGCCTATCAGGGCGATTTATGAGTGCAGAAGCCAGGAGTGACCCCTGAGCACCACTCGGTGTAGCCCAAAAACAAACCAATAAATAAATAAAGTTTAAAAAAAGAGACCAAATAGTTTTGTGGGGAGGGATGAAGAGGGAAAAGTTTTGGGTCACATCTGGTAGGATTCAGAGGCTATAACTGAGTCTGTGATCAGGGATCACTCCTGGAGGTGCACAGGCTTCCAGGGATCAAATTATCCACATGTAATCTCTTTATTCCTAGAAACCTGATCTTATTTTACTCCATCTTCTGTGAGCACCTGGTGGGAATGAAAATAAATTCACTCCTTACAAATTATATATTCTTTATTTTATCAAGACTATTTCCTAATTATTTAATTAGTCCCCTAGCTATATGGATTAATTGAAGCAAAATAGGAAAAGCTTCTGTGATGCCAAAGTCACTTGTCTTGCACATGGTTAACCATGGTTTGACACCCAGAACCACATATTGTCTCCCTGCACTCTCTCCAGAAATAACTTTTGAGTAGGGGGCAAGAGTAAGCTCTGACCACCACAAGGTGTGCTTCAAAACACACACCCAGGGTTGGAATGATAGCATAGCAGGTAGGAGCATTTGCCTTGCATGTAGCTAACCCAGCTTTGATCCTCAGTATCTCATATGATCCCCCAAGCTTGCCAGGGATGGTTTCTAAGCACAGAGCCAGGAGCAACTTCTGATCATTGGCGGATGTGGCACAAAAACTCAAAACACACATTCTCTCTCTGTCTCTGTCTGTCTCTGTCTCTGTCTGTCTCTGTCTCTGTCTGTCTCTGTCTGTCTCTCTGTCTCTCTCTGTCTGTCTCTGTCTGTCTCTCTCTCTGTCTCTCTGTCTGTCTCTCTGTCTGTCTCTCTGTCTGTCTCTCTCTCTGTCTCTCTCTGTCTCTCTCTGTCTCTCTCTGTCTCTCTCTCTGTCTCTCTCTGTCTCTCTCTCTCTCTCAAAACCTGTCAGTGTCCTAAGATAGAGTAGGCATATGCAAACAAAAAGAAAGCACTATGAAGTTCAGCACATAGAAAACCAAGGCAAAAATTTAAACAAAGTCCTCAAAATTGAAGACAACCAAGGACCCTTGCATTCTCAGGCTGTGGTTACAGACATCAGGAGTGCTCAATGTGTAAGCATTGTTCAAAGTTATTCACATTCAGCAGCTCAGATGACCTTCCCCAGAGACCTATGAAAGGAGACTCTGATGTAGCAGCTGGGGAGGCTTGTCTGTCAGCTCATGAAGGTGAGTTTAGACTAAACTTAGTTTTTCTTTTATAATATCTTTATTTAAGCACCATGTTTACAAACATGATAGTAGTTGAGTTTCAGTCAAAAAAAGAACATCGCCCCTTCACCAATTCAACATTTCCACCACCAATACCCCCATCTCCCTCCTCCCCCACCCCTGCCTGTATTGAAGACAGGCATTCTACTTCTCTCATAACAACGTCAATGAGTGAGAGAAGTAAACTTAGTTTAAACTTAGCAATATTACTGCTCCTTTTTTTTTTTACTATATTTTTTCCAAGGAGGGGAAAGAGTGGTAGAAAAATAATCAAAACTATAGTTATGGGCCCAGAGAGATAGCACAGCGGCGTTGCCTTGCAAGCAGCCAATTCAGGACCAAAGGTGGTTGGTTCGAATCCCGGTGTCCCATATGGTCCCCCGTGCCTGCCAGCAGACAGCCAGGAGTAACCCCTGAGCACCGCTGGGTGTGATCAAAAAACAAAAAAAAACAAAAACAAACAAACAAAAAAAAAACCTATAGTTATAATGGGGAAAGTGAGCAAACCATTCGAATCCATTATGTGTCAAGTAAAGACACCAAAATAGGAAGGGGAGGCCTTAGCAGGGAAATAGAAGGGGAATTTGAGGACAAGAGTTTGATCCTCAGCATCCTGTATTGCTTTCCCACCCCAGCACCACCAGGAATAGACATCCCAACACCACTGGGGAGGTTCCAATTTAAAAAGATGAATAATAAATATCACAAGCTTCATAGCAAATAATGATCTTCTTAAAAAAAAAAGAGGGGCACATTTTTTACTGTCTATGCAAAAATGATCGAAAAGGATTAAATGATCATTTAATAGATGGTTAAAAATTCTCAATAAGTTTCTATAAGTACATTATTGGACCTACCTACTTACTAATTAAAATGGAATTAAATCTAAAACCTCACTCTTCTAAATAACTTTTGTGCTGAAGAATAAAACCTTAATTTTTAAAGTACTTCCAAATTAGCATGTTGAAACACTAAATAGAAAATTCTATAGATGTAGCCAAAACCTTACTCAGGAGAAAAATCATAATGTAAATATATCTTTTTCCTAAAACAAGTAATGTCTAGAATAATTGTATTTTGGAACCTTAGACTCAGAAATTAGTCAACCAAAAAAATTAATGAATTTAAAACATTTTTAAATTGAAATTGTTGAGTGAAAGCAACACTAGTTATTTGGCAAAGAAAATGACATCAAGATATATTTAACAAATATGACAAAAGGGGAATGTTTGAAAACACTTATACTATGTCTGTAATGAAAAAGTAAATATAACTACAGATTGGGAAAACTATTATTAGTAAAAAGAATAACATATATAATTTCATTCCAATAATATTAACAACTTTATAATAAACTATTTTAATCTGTAGAGAAAATATATACATATATTTATATATATAAATTATTAGTAACACAACTCTCCCAAAATAATATCCTAAATGATGTATTTATAAGAAAGTTCTTTGAAGTTTTTTGAAGTACTCATCTCATGAGGTTAGTTATCCTGATATATTCTTATATTCTTATGAATATATAATTTTAAAGAAATGATATAATATAAATGATAACATACAGTTTATATATTTATGTGAATATAAGTCTATATAAATATTTTAAATATAACCAAAAATATATTAAAATAACAATGCTGTAACTCTCACTAGGATTTATTTCAGGAATTCAAGAAAGAATTAGATTTTTAAAAATCTATGAGCAAAGGGGCCAGAGTGGTGGCGCTAGAGATAAGGCGTCTGCCTTGTAAGCACTTGCCTAAGATGAACCGCCGTTCGATCCCCCAGCATCCCATATGGTCCCCCAAGTCAGGAGTGAATTCTGAGCACATAGCCAGGAATAACCCCTGAGCATCAACGGGTGTGCCCCCCCCAAAAAAAATCTATGAGCAAAAAGACAACCACTGAGTCATAGCCCCATCATGCCTAGCACTCCACCCACATCCAGCTTTCTCCAGCATATAAACTACCCAGGATCAACCACAACTAATCTCATAGACATGCTATTAGGTTGTTTAGTAGTCCCAGGTATGTCTCTGAGTTGAGCTTTCTGCAGCCTTCTTGGGATGTAGTGAACTAAGTCCCATCCTACTGGATGGTCCAAGTATACTACCCATACCCGACTTCCTCCTACATATAAACTTTAGCCCAGATCCATGTATTATCTCAAAGTGAAACCAAGCTGCTGAATCATTCCAATTCCACAGCTCCTTGACCCAGCAGACTGAGCAGACTTTGTTTGTGGGAGGCAGTCACCACTGGTCCCACAAACACTACTAAAAGAAATACCTGAGCATTGCCAGTATAGCCCAAAATTAAAAAGATTTTAAAAGCATTATTTCAACCAAAAAGAAATACTAAAAGATATATATAGCTGAATTAGTAACCAAAGAAATGTAAATCAAAATAACAATAAAATATTATTTACTACTTCGTTTTTTTGGGGGGGGGCCACACCTGGCGTTGCTCAGGGGTTACTCCTGGCTGTTTGCTCAGAAATAGTCCTGGCAGGCACAGGGGACCATATGAGACACAGGGATTCGAACTAACCACCTTTGGTCCTGGATCGGCTGCTTGCAAGGCAAACGCCGCTGTGCTATCTCTCCCAGCCCCTATTTACTACTTCTTATTCTTGCTTTTGAGCCAACACCTAGTCAGAATTACTATTAGCAGTGCTCAGGGGACTGTGCAGTGCTGGCAATCAAACCTGGGCCTCCAGCTACACTCAGCTCTTTGAGCTATCACTCCAGCCCTCATTCCTACTTTAAGACCAGCCAAGATTAAATAGGACATTAATAGTCAAAGTTAGTTTAATTTTGAAAGGTACCAAAATATACAAAGTATACCAAATTTTATACCAATATATTTTTTGCTCTAGCTATTGTAGACTCTGACCAAAGAAAATAAATGCATGCACAAAAATTAATGTACATGATTTATGTGACATGGCTTATAAATTTTTATTAAATTTAAATGACCAAATATAATATTTTACTCTAGCCACATAACTGCATGCACTTCTGTATTGGGAAATATCATAAAAATCTATAGGACTATGTCCATAAAATACTTTAATTTGAAAAATTATTTAAGGGGCTGGAGAGATGGTACAGCAGGTAAGATGTTTGCCTGCTTGTTGTAAACTGGTGTTCAATCCCATATAGTCCCCCTGAGCATCAACAGGCCTAATTCCTGAGTGTAGAGCCAGAAGTAAACTGCCAGGTATGCTCCCCTACAAAAAAATATTATTATTTAAAAGAGTAGGAACTGGAGAGCCAGTACAGTGAGTAGGCACTTGCCTTACATGTGGTCATTTCCCCAGTTCTATCCCTAAAGTCCCTTATTGTCCCCTGTGATCACCGGCATGATCCCTGAGCATAGAACCAGGAGTAAGCCCTAAAAGCCACCGAAAAAAAAAGTAGATCTCATGTAATTTTATCAGTCTAAGAAATAACTGCACTGAGAACTACCATAACCATGTGAATGAATGAGGGAACTGGAAAGCCTGTCTAGAGTACAGGTGGGGGTGGGGTGGGATGGAGGGATATTGGGGTGGACATTGGGACATTGGTGGTGGGAATGTTGCACTGGTGAAGGGGGGTGTTCTTTACATGACTGAAACCTAATCACAATCATATTTATAATCAAGATGTTTAAAGATATTAATAAAAATTAAAAATTAATAAAGGACTTTCATTTTTATGTCTAATATTTTAGTATTTCACAATTAGTATTACAAATTGTTTCATAATTGTATATGTATACAAACAAAAATAATGATAATAATGATTAGTGCTTTGTTGAGAAGGAGAAAAAGAATCAGTAATCCCTCCTCTGAAGAGACCAAAGTCCATGCCTTCTTAAACAAGGGTTAAAGTACTTGTCTTGCATATAGTTGACCTGATTTAATCACCAGCATCATGTATTCCCCTGAGCACTTTCAGGAGTGATTCCTGGGCAACAAGACAAGTAGACCCTGAGAACTGCTTATGTACAGTCCCCCTCCACTCAAAAAAAAAAAAAAAAAACCTATATCACAGTAACTGGAAATACAGCACAATGGGCTGTAGTGCTTGCTTTAAAAAATGGGAACCCTGGTTTAGTTTTTATTTTGGCACCTCGTGGTTCCTCAGCTACAACAGAAGCAATCCCTAGCATTAAGCCAAAGTAGACTCAGAGGTCCGCCAGGAGCAGACAAAAAACTTAATAAATAACAATAAAGTACCCCAGGACACCATTACTATGTAAAGCTGCACACACTGAAGCTTGAGTCTTGTCAGAGCTCTCACTAAGGTCACCCTTATTGCTACTGAAATAATTGTTCCACATCTGGGAACAAGAAAAGCATTTCCCCCAAGGAATCGCATGTTTCCAAACTTCTCCACTAGTATGCCTTCAGTTTAAGCTCTTGGCCTCTGATGGACCATCTGCTCAGCATGTCTCTTCAGCAGTAACAGCTTTCCTTATTTTTAAACTCTCTTTAAGAACAGTTTCAGCAGCAAGGGCAATAAAATGTCCCTGAAGCCTGAGAAATAAATAAATCCCTATAATGTCCACTCAGTGAATATGAACATGATGGGGAAGTAGGTCGTGTCATACTCATCATCACATATTTGCCCCAAGAATTGGTCCTTTAAAAACAGGAGCTTACACACAAATACAGTCACTGTCTGCATTTAGTCAGCTCCAAAGACTCACTCTATTCTCAAAAGAGATATATGCCAAGCCACAAAAAATCATTAGTACACTGGCCATGCAACTGAAAACACAATCTCAGGAGGAGAGGACTGACCAAGTTTCTGCCCTGCCAAAATCATGCCAGCTGCACCCACTGCCCACAGCTGCTGCTTTGACAATGGCCTGGCTTTACCATTCAACCATGGGGCTCTGCAGAGTCGTCAAACTAACCAAAACTCTGGATATACCGATATCTGGGCTGGGATCTTCAGGACTTGTTTGGAGTGAGTGCAGGCACCCTCTCCCCACCTTCTGGAAGGCATGAAAGCCATGCCCACAAAAGCTGCAATATTAGTCATGGAGCTTGGGATTCCTGGATCATATTGTCCCATGTGCAGCCATATGAAAACACCAAATTTTTCAGTACTGTCATTTCATCAGAAACACACCAGTTTAGATACCAACAGGGATTCAAAGCCACCTGCTGTTCAGCAACAGCACAAATGACAGAAAATCAACTAACAACAAATCACTTAGCAAACCTTTTTTACAATGGCTTAATGACCTCATAGCTAGATACATTAACTTTCACAAATTTTCTTACTACTATACTTTTGAAAATAATTTCATTTCCATTTATCTGTAAATAAGCAATATAAAATATATTATTTTGTGCCTACCAAGGAGGTAGATTTGGTAAAGGGTGGGATTTGGAAATGGGTGGGAAAATGGGGACAATGGTGGAGACTTTTACATTGGTGGTAGTATTGTTCTTAGAACAAATGTATTATGAGAAACTATGTAATACTATGTAAATACAGTAATTTATATTTTTTAATAAATTAGGAATTTATCACAGAAGGTTATGCCAGGCAGTGCAAGCAGAGGCGAAGAAGGGTTTTGCCAAAATGTTGAAAGACATTGAGTATATCTGAGGTTTTATACCACCAAGGGCAAGTCAGGGAACAGGTCTAAGATGCCGGATAATGACATTCATAGCTCAAATACTGTGGGTGGGTAATTAATAATCTATAAATGTCCCAAATGAATGCACATATTGAATTATTCCATCATTAAAAACTGTGGCAGTGTTAATGCAGTTCCTCTGTAGGGTTCATTAACTAAACAGAGTGTCAAGTCAGGGGGATTTATTTTTTTCCCTTTCTTTCATTGACTATTTTCTTCCTTTTACTGTTCATAAATAGAACAGGTAATTATTGGGGATGGAGGAATACTTCTCATTTCTTTTGCTAGGTGTTATAGGAAAAGTTGAGAATTATTTACCTGCTATCATCTTGCCAAGTCTGCAAAGAATGATAAGGAAATAACCAATTATCAAGAAGATTTGGGAATTTTTAAGGACTCTGAAAAGTGTAAACCTCAAAATATTAGTAAGCTGCTGTTTTTCACCTTGCATTGTGTGACACTGTAGTTACCTCATACTTTATATACCCTCAGGCTGAAGAAATTAGCACATGTGGTGATTCAACCTCCTGCCTTGCCACTGAGGGCTGCTCTTATCTTCATGAAAGTTCACTATATTTTAACTCTACCCACCACAAGGCTATAGGGCTTCCCCAGTATCTATGGGGACCAAGAAAATGAGACTGACTTCCAAGAAAGAAGTGGATATCCAATTTATATGTAAACAGATGGAAAGATGGATGCATGAATACACAGGTGAATGAGCAGGCAGGAGGAAAGGCACAAATGAATAGAGAGATAAGTAGGTCACTTCTACTTGGTACTTATATATTCTACATAAAGCAGTGACTATTTCCTGCTTTAAAGAAGTAACCATCTTCCCATATCTGGATCTTCTTTTATCCTCTTGATACTACTCCTCAGTGCCCTCCCAAAACTGCTTCATCTTCTGTCTTGCCTTTAAAATATTTAATCTCTTTCTTTAATAAATATTGTTAAAATACAGACATACATCCCCCACCCTGCTTCCTCTCAGGTTAATCACCATTTCATCTCCTCACCAGCTTCTTCTGGACAGAGTTCACATGTTCCAATCACTGTTTAGTTACATCCATCTCAGACCTCAGCCCACTGCAGCCTGCCTCCCACCTGACTTCACTCTTCAGAAGTTCTGAACCCCTCATCACCTCATTCAAATTTCATCTCTTCCTCTCTTTTATCTGGATAGGACCACTTGGCTTTGTCAGAAAATATTTATTTCCCCTCTCCCACCCTAGTCTTCTCTGGTAGCTTTCTACTGATCTCTTTTTATTTATTTTCCTCCCTCTGGTAATATTTCTTGATTCCATCATTTTTTCATTGAGTAAAACTAAAATGTAATAGTAGTTTGGAGTGTACAACATAATGGTATACATTATGGTATATAATATTGTAAAACAATGACCACAATATGTGTAGTTAATATTTGTCACCACCATAGTCACTAAAAAGATGTTCCTCTTATGATAAGAACTTTTCGAATTTTATTTCTAGGAAACATCCAAATTTGCAACACAGTACATTAACTATTATCAGAATGCTGTATCATACAACACCAACCCCAAACTAGACATACTTATCTATCACAGGAAATTTATACATTCTGATCATTTCACCACTTCATCCACCCCATTTCTCCCTATCACTGGTAACTAGCTACCAATCTGTTCTCTGGATCTATAGACTTTTGTTTCATCTCATTTTGTTTTTTTTAACTGCACTTCTAAATTTATTGCAACATTGTTCACAGTAATCATGTTATAGAAACAAACTGAATGTCAGCAGATAAATGGATAAAAAGATGTGATATTCACATGACCATATATATTCATTTTACATCTAGGAGTATCAAGTATTTATAAAATTATATAAGTATATTTTAATGTTAAATAATTTATTATACACAATATACCTCATTTTGTTTTGTTTTGTTTTTTAAGAATTCCAATTGTAAGTAAGATATTGAGGCTTTTTCCTTTCTCTCTGTGACTTTTGGCATTTAAGCCAAAGACTTTATGGTCTATCCAGTTTTCACACGTGGCAAGATTTCATTTTTTAATTGGACCAAATATGATTTTCTGTGTTTGTGTGTTTCTGTGTGTGTGCGTGTGTGTAAAAATCACATTTTTCATCTTTTCATCTATCAATAGATGTTTACATTGCTTCCATAATTTGGCTTATTATAAGCAATTTGTGATAAATATGGAGGTACAAATGTATATTTATGCAAGTGTTTTCAACTTCTTTGAATAAATATCCAATTTTAGACAATGCTAGACAATATTGTAGTTCTGAGTTTTGTTTTATTTTTTTGTTTTTGGTTTTTGGTTTTTGGTTCAGCTGATGATGTCATCAGATCTGGCACAGGTAAATCAGGAACTTGAACATTTCAGGATCCCTTTGTAGATCATGCTTTAAGTTTTAATTTTTTTACTCCAGGGAGGCTTTTCACTTCATTGTCAAGGAAAGAGAAAAAAGAAAATGGAAACTTTGTTTAGTGAATGAGGATATCAACAAGAGCAGCTTAGTTACCTATAATTATATTCTTATTTCTCTGTCTCTTTTTTTTTTTTGGAGGGGAGTCACACCCAGCAGCGCTTAGGGGTTACTCGTGGCTCTGAGCTCAGAAATCAGTTCTGGCAGGCACTGGGGACCATATGGGATGGGCCAGTTTACCGGGTTTGGGCCCTGGAGATTATGTTCCATCGAATATCTTCTTGGCTGTCTTGAGCAGAAAAGCAGGTATAATTCTATTTTTAATTTTTTAGGACCCTTCACATAGCAATTGCCCCAATTTATATTGCTTCCAACAGCTCACAAGCATTATGGAAAATAAGTTAGTAGGAAGTTCAAAGTGGGAAGGGTTCACAGTTTTCAACACAATAACAAGGGGCAAGTTTACTAAAAATGAAGTATTTGGAAAAAATTCCAAGGAGATGAGGGGATAAGTCCTGCGGATATTTGAGCGTAACTGTTCTGGGTAGAGAAAATGTCAATGCAAAGGCCCTAAATCAGAACTAAGTTCTGTAAAAATGAGGATATTGATGGAAGATAAGGTCACAAAAGAAAGACTGGAAAATGGTAAGTCTAGAGCTCACTTTAAGTGAGACAATTTAAGTGTCTTTAGTAGGAAGCTTACCACAGGGAAGGTTAAGGGGGATAATGAGGTTGTGGGAGGCCACTAGAACAATGGTAAAAGGGAGTGGACACTATTAGAATGTGTGGTGCAGGAATGCGTTAGGCACAAAACTCTATCATTAACAGTTTTGTTAACTGCAGTGCCTAAAAGTTTAAAACAAACAAGCAAACAACTATACTTACATGAGAAAAGAAACTAGAGACGGAGTGAACAAAAAAATCATAACATGATCTGAACTGCATGATGAATGGATCCCTCAGCTAGTATTTGTTTTTAAAAAATGATGGAGGAACGTGAGCAGAAACATGGAAATCAGTTAGCAGGAAGGGTCTGTGCTAACCTGGGAGAGAGCTATTGAGTCTTGTATTAGGGAGGGCAGTGGAAGAGAAACAAAATGGCTAGATCTGGGGATTCCTTTGAAAACAGGCCAATTGAGTGATAAATTGCAATTAGAGCATCTCAGAGACTGGAACACTCAGAAAATCCACAAAATTGCCCCCCCCCCAATCAAGTCAGTTGTTCTATAGCAGCACTTGTCAAAAGAAACCTTTGCTGTCTCTAATTCTCTCCTGAGTGCCTCCCATCTTCTACCTTAAAAATGATCTGAAATAGTGGCTTCCCCTCAAATGAGCAACAAGGGTACAATGCACCTCTGCATCATGAGAAAAAAAAAAAAACAGCAACTGACTATCTGGCCGTATTTCAGTAGATCTGAGCTGGGATTTGGGATGAGAGAGAGAGAAAGGAAAAACACTAAAC